>NC_047676.1:16481349-16618849 GCF_011762505.2 Arvicanthis niloticus
ACTTTATCCCTAGTATTTTGATTGTATTTACCTTTAACATCCTCTCATCCTTCACCCCTATTCCATACAAAGCCAACATTTTGTGCTCATATTTTAAGAAACCCATTGCTTCAAATTCGTACTGTACTAAATAAGATACAGTTAGAAACAGGAGTCAGTATGGCATAAAATACATCCCACTGGTGTTGACAAAAAGTGTTTTCTAATGGTAAATGTCTGGGAGCTCAGGTATAAAGATATTTAAACAGGAACAAAACCTGCCACTTTCATGCCAGCATGTAAGCTACACAAACAACTTTACACACATGACAGGCACATTAAACTCATCTGCTTCAGTCTAAATGATATATCCATCTTCTCCTTTTTGCACACCTCAGACACATGATTTGGACTAGAATATCATCCTTATATTTCCGATTCATTGATGACGATGTGGTCTATTTTTCTTTGTTTCAAGAAAGAATGTAAGAAGGAAAAATGGAATTGAGTGAAAGAACAGGGTATTATGGTAGATTGTTTTCATCAATATTCCTTGGGCTTGAAAAATGTGTGCTGATATGTTTAAGGTTCTTATTCACAGGTTCAAGTTAAGCAACTTGTTGTTAGACAGCCAGAGTGTATTTCACATCTGAGAAGGGAGTTCTACTACCTCAGGCAACTCACTTTTTTGACAATTGATCCTGTAAAGTAGCTATTCCAACATGGTTCTTGAAACTCTTGTCATTAATTGAATTCTATTATAGTCTTCAGGCAAACACTTAAATAATCTAGAAGTATGTTGAAAATATACGCTATGATATCCTCCAGTATTAGAAATGAACAAATTTGAGCTTCTATTATGATTTTCACACACATTATAAATTATGGAAAAATTAGATCATACGTCATCATTAATTTTTTTGAAAATCAAGTGTACATAATTTTCTTATTCTTTGAACAATGCATCAAATTCTTTAGTAATATGTTCAGGGGTCTTTCTCTCAGTAGAATAAAGCCACAACATCCTCTTTGAGGCTCACTCTCCATATCTTCTGCACTAGAGGTATTTTCCTCAACTCTCCACAGTCACTGTAAATGTTTTCACTCTCTTCTTGATAGCTTCTTGCTTATTTGTCAGTATTTCAGAGGCAACTCATGGATCAAGGCCTGTGGACTTGCTTTGCAGTTTGAACAAAGAAAACAGGTAATCTTTTTATCTTTTTTTTTTTTTTTTTTACAATTTCTCCTAGCTCTCAAAATATCTTTCCTTTAAATATAATCACTAAATTATATCATATTAGTTTGCAAATTTAGAGGATAGGATAAAACTCAGAAATCATATACACAACTGACACCAAACAATTTAAATTATAATAATTATGCTTTCAGAAATTAGGGAAGGAACAACAGAGTAGATTAACAAAACAACTTTTCTCAATGTGAGTTGACTATTCTTTTAAATTTATTTATGACCCCATCACCTCCATGCCCAATTTTGGAAGCTCAAATACTTTGGCTAATAAGAAATGTATATTAAATGATACTCAGGAATAAATTTTCAAGACTGTTATTTTCTTCTCTATTTGATCACTCTAGCAGGTGGCTTGAAAGAAATCTTAGAAAGGTCCTTTGTCACAGCGTGGTCACTATTTATAGAAAGAATTCAGCCATGGCACTCAACTAATTTATTGAGTCTTTTTTAGTTGAGTACATTGTAGTAAGATAGTGTGATTAATTGGTGACACAAATATTCTCTCATGTAAAAACAGTCCTACTAGTGTTTTGCTCCTATTATTTACTTAGTACCTGGTTTCTCTCAGCTCTGGCATTTGGCTTCTATGTCTCAAATGTTGGGTAGCAACAGTAGTAGTAGTCACACAATCTTGACAAGAAATGTAACAAACACGGTGTCCCATGGCTAAGTAATATAGTAGATTTATTAAATACCTTATAACATATAGTTTTTTGCTTATAAGTTTTTTTTAATTTGTTAAAATTTTTAAATAAATAACTCATAAATTAAAAAAAAATACATCCGGCAGCAAACCATAGTAGAGGTTAATTTTCTTGTGATTGCATTATTCGAATACAAGGACACTAAATGAAATTTGTACATATTTTAGGCACTAACTAACTATAAAATTATTTGGAGTTATTTTCTGGAATGGAAGCCAATCTATTGAACTAAAATTCCTGGTATATTATTCAGGTAACAAAATTAATTCAAATCTAGTATTATATTTTTTTCAACTTCTACCTAATTCTTTTAGAATCTACTAATATATTACCTGGCTATTTAGGAATATTAATTAATAAACTTTTAAATTGTTTTAGAGGATGCTATTCATTTTAGATAAGATGTGATGAGGTATGTTGCCAGGGTGTAGAAAGCTCAAGGTATAATTAGTGAGGTCAGGAAATAATTAGGGGAAGGGCAAATATGAAGGAAATTAGGAGACTTCGCAGGCCTAGTCCCTCAAGTGATTTTCTACTTTATTTACAAGCCAGGTCAGCTTAATCTCCTCAGGCAATGAAGGAAAGATGTCAAGAGAGGCTTATGGAAACTCAGTGTTTTAAGCTTCTCAGCTTAACCCTAAACCACTCAGCTGCCCTAAGAAGCTTTCTGACTTTCTTGAAACAATCTGATCTAATGATTTATAGCCATGTTTTTATACTTGTGCTTTTTTTTTTTTGGCTTGTTTTCTTGCTTACCTCTAAGCTCTCAAATACAGTGAAAAAGACGAATCCTCCTCACAATCCTAGTAAACACTTTAAGTAAACAGTTAAGAGGATGCTGGGTTCTTCATCAGCACCGGTAGACATAATTGACTACTTGAATGATTGGAAACATTGCATGCTAACGAGGCTCCCCACTCCATTTAACTAACAGCAAATACCTCCCTCGCTCAAGGGCAAGGGAATGATCATACAAATAACTTGGAGACATTATGAATAAGCCATTTAGGTTTTGATTCTTCTGTTATCAAATTCCAGTCTCAATTAGATTTGATCACTGCTGAGTCAAAAATTCACATAGCAGAATGGTTAATTTCACCAGAAATTTTGGTACATGTCTTAGTGGACTGAACATACAACAAGTAAAGAGTAAGGTACTAAAGACCACAACCATAGGAATGGAAGAATAACAGAAGCTTCCCTCACATTTTTTTCTCTCCCTTTAGGTAACAATAAATTCTTTTAAGGTAGTGGTATAAATTCTTCTTTCTGTTTTGAAATGTTTCTTATTTGTTACACAAAGTATTTTGAAATATTTAATTTTCACAGCGAGAATTTCTTGAAAGCATGTAAATACCCAAAAGATAGAGGCGTGGGGAGGATGGAAACAAAGACTCACATTCTATCTTTCCTGGTCCCTGTGATCTGATTCTTGAGAGTTCCAGAAGCAGCAAAAAAAAAGGGAAGCAAAGGTTTTGGAGGAATTGTGTAAGTTGAAGAGAATTCTAAAATAACAAAAGCAACCTACAGCAAAGAAAACGAAGGTTCCTTTATTCAGCTTGCCTTCAAGCTCTATAGTATTCTTGGCAGAATCTAAAGAAAGGAATTCAAAAAAGGAATAAATGTTCTGTGTGATTCTAAGCCTAGACTCTCAGAAGAGAACATGGAAGGATATCAAAGAGAATAGATGAATGAGTGATACAATTTTCTATCTTGTTATGTAGATGGAGGATCTTAGCCTATTTTTATTCATTGTCATGGCTACTTGAATTGCACAGAACAAAATGCATAAATTGCATAGAACAAAACACAGTTTCAAAAACAGAAAGGCCTTGATATTGTTACATATTTACAAAATTTTTAGATTTTACATATACACACAATTATCCATATATATGGATATGGATATCTGCATACATATATGCTCTAATTTGTTATATTTAAGCAATATTGAGAAATCATTTCAAGTTTGATAGATTTCTCTTTGTGGCACCAGAATTAATAAACAGCACACACACATGTACCTCAAATCTAAAAAACATTATCCCTTGTCTGTTCTTTCTGGGAACATCTTACTCTGTTACTCAGAGAGAGATATGTAATACTCTAACTATGTCATGCATTCCACCTATATGCAATGTGTCTTGGTCAGTTGTAAAGTTGTAGATTTGAATGAATAAATCCTGCTCTACTTCTTACAAATGTATTGCAAAATAGGGCTTTAAAATTTGATTTAAAAAAATATCATTATTACTCCCAGAAATAATTTTGTTACTGTAGTTTAAAATGTTCTTCTCTCAGTAGATTTTAGGTATAATTTGTCAGAAAATACTCTTGACAATCAATTTACCTTTCTATAATTCCAGCCAAAACAAAAAATGATATAGATGATATAGATGTAAGTCAGAAGTAAGTCTACAGCTCGATTGTAGGAATTAGGTCTTAGGTATACTTCTCAGTCAACAAGTTCATGAAAAGAAATATTTACAACCAAATGTACATTATTTAATGATATCTAAGAGAACAGTTCAGAATATTTATACTTACTGGGGATAAATGCACTAATAAATACACTTATGTAAATACTTAGAAGAACACATGAGTAGACAGAATAGATCATGAGACATTATCTCCTGTGTGTTTATTGCTTTATGATGCTTTAAATTTTTAACTAGTAAAAAAAGGAATCAGATCCAAATATTTGGCTCCAAGATTAACTTCTTGTCAATTGAGAGAAAATAGAGGAAGAGAGAGGAAAAGAGAGAGAAAGAGAGAAAGAGAGAGAGAGACAGACAGATAGAGACAGAGACAGAGAGACAGAGATAGAGACAAAGAGAGACACGGACAGAAAGACAGAGATGGAGAAGGAGGGACAGAGAGATAGAAAGTTTTTTTTATTTATTTCTGAGAAATATATGCAATTTACTACATAAGAACTTCATGTTTATTTATAGCACTTTTTATTTTAAGGGCATTATTCATTACATTTAATTTTATAATAGATACCATAGCATGTTATATTTAATGAGTCGACAGAGAAGTTGATTGGTGTACTTCCCATTTATATGTTCCACAAGTGCACACAAGGATTTGAACACAAGACTGTTCAACAGAATAAACTGTCTGTTCTCTCCAATGATATAAGGAAGGAGAGAAAAAAAATGTGGAACATGAGACCAGAGTGAAAAGTTAGTTGTGTCTTTTCTTTTACTAAGGACCTCAGTTTCTGTTAAGGGTTGGTCTATTGCTATATATTGTAAAGCTAAAGCTAAAATCTATAGCTCATGTTCTAGGACTAAGAGTGACTTCTCATGTTCACAAGATTTTGTTTTGCAAACCTTGTACCTTGATTTAAAACCATTGGTTAAATAAAATTGTCTTTGTCCAGTTACTAGAGTGATTAGATATAGGTAGTTTTGGCATTTTAGATTAGATATTGGTAGTTTTGAGGGAAAGAGGAGAAATGAGAAAAGGGAGAAAGCTACCATGAGGGGAAAGAAACCATGAGCATGTGGCAGGGGAAAGAGAAATTATCTGGGGTACACCAATAGGGAGGTAGCCAGGCCTGCAGTTACTGTATTAGTTTGTAGGTGACCCCCAGCAATTGACAAAGCCAAATAAAATAGCCATAGTCTGAGTCTTATTCATTTGTAAGATAGTCAGGGATAAGCTTAACTTGTTTGTACTACAAGTTTCAATGTATTTCTTCCACTTAATACATTAATATACTAATATATTCGATGGATATTGTATTTTTCAGCTTTAAAAGAGGATCAATTTTCCATATAATAGTATCACAATATCAATATAAGGACATGATGAACTCATAATACATGTTTAGTTAACAATGCAAGATTATTTTTAAAAGCATAAAAATTCTCAAGACATGGATTTTTATAATGGTCTTCATCTATTGAAAACAGCAGTTTCCCTAATGAGAAGAGTCAGTAGTATATTTATAAATAGGGTGCTGTATAACCCAGTCCCAATGGATGCATTTGCAATAAAATTTCTGCACCTAAGGCTTAAGGATCATTGAAGAAGAGGTAGCAGAAAGGTTTTAACAGCCAGAGAGACAGGGAGGTGCTATGAGGTTGTATCTCCTAGGAATGTCAGAAGCTATACTCATAAAGTCTAATTAACATGATTTCCTAAATATAAGATGAACAAGGACTATGATAGATTTGCTAAAATGTACAGAGAAAATAAAAGAAGCCTCCAACCTACTCTAACAGTTATGAGCATCTAAAAATTCTGAGGATTGGAGAAATTATCTAAGCTAGGGAAAAGTATGCCAGTTGGTTTTGTAGTATCAATTGGTCAACCCTGAAAAAAAATATAAGAGTGACATTATACAGATTAAGAAGGCTCCATGTATATAGAGTGTATATGTATAAATATAAACATATATATGCTTAATGTGTACAATATATGTATAATAATGTGTTAATATATGTAGAAGTATATGTGTATAACAACAAATATTGTAATGGGACCATAAATTTGAAAGAGAGCGAGAGGTTTTGGTGAGAGAAAAGAGAAGGAAAATGATGCAATTATATTATAATCTCAAAAAAGTGATAAGTCATTTTAACAATATATCTGGCAAGTAAAAATGTATCTTTTTAATTCTGTTACTCTATTTTTACTTCCAATTATAAATTACAAATAATTTCAGTTAATAGAGAACTAAAGTAATCCCCAGGTTTTAAACTTCTGCATTCCTACATTTGCTTAGCAAATATAAAAATAATTTGTCCAAAATGACACTGCCAGTTGGCTATAGATATATATTTTGAAGATTAAAATTTGTTGGATATCTTTCACAACAATGAATGAGTTAGGATAAACAATCAGTACTATATGTTAAAAGCAACAAGAAATAGAACGCATCAATTAATCCATGAATTTGAAAGTGAGCCAGGAGGGATATATAGAAGGGTTTTAATTGAAAAAGAGAAAAGTACAGTTACATTATAATCTCAAAAATTAAAGCAATTTTTAATAACATGAAAATCTAGAAACACCAAAATCTGATAAATATGTAGAAGAATAACTTTCATTATTTAGTTTTGGAAACACATCCCTAGCACAAACTTAAGAGGACAAGTTATAGTTTTTTATTGGATTAAACTGCAGATAGCACACAGTCAGGCAATCATAATCATAAAAATTTTCCTTCATTAGTTGAAACTTACAATCAAATACTGTCTAAAAAAAGTTCACTGACCCTTGATCAATGATTCCCCCAAATTATAAAGAACCAAGGCACATTGTTGTCACTGCATGGATGAAAAGAAAACTGTTCCAAACGTTTAGTAGGATATTATTTGGCAATAAAAAGGAAATAAGCTATCAAACAATGGAAATACATAAACAATTTGAAATTCATATTACTCTATGAAGAGGGCCATTCTAAACACATTATATTGCCTTACATGGGTTGTAAAATTATGGAAGTCTATTAAAGGTGAAGCTACAGACAAAATAATAAAATGACAGAACTCCCCCAGAAAGAACTGTATAAGCAGAGACATGTCAGGCAAAGGATAGCACTAGGCAATAAAAGTATGAACAGAATATTATTTTGGCAGATACCTGATACTCAGAGTGGATAAAGCCTCTCAAATACATGATGTGAAGGGTAGATCTTAGCAAAACCTAAAGAATGTAAAAACATAATGGTTCAATTGCTTCAGTACATTTCCTGAGCTATCAGCTACAGTATCAGCCACACTAAGGCAAGATCTTCCTAACAGGAAAGCAGTATAGATAGTGATGTGTCAGGAGCCATACTAGGACAAGCTAATAACTAGCAGGTGATCTTCCTGAGATTGGTGGCTTCGGATTACAATATAATCTGTGACAGATTCATTCGTATTACTCAAGGTTGTAAGAAAATTCATTTTAGGAAAGATTCTTTCTATTAATATGCTTTTTCTGTTATTATTAAATATATATAATAATTACTAGGTATTAGCCCACCCCTTTTGAGCAGATCTCTGCAGATCTATGAAGGAAGATGTACTGTCTTGTAGTGATGTTATATAGACAGATAGATGACATACTAAGTCTTAATAATGATCTTATAAGAATTCATGAAATTATATCAATGATGATTAAGCACTTTTATAGTGGAACTGCTATTAGATCCTTTTCTGATAGTCAGAACTACAATGTGAACTCTGTTAGTCACCAGTTAATTGTACTTAGATAGTAACCAGACTTTCTCCTATTCAGAGCACATTCTAAGAGGTTGTAAAACAATTAACCAAAAGTCATAGAAAGGGAATTGACAATTTATTATAGATGCTGGGACAAAAGATAAAATATTGACTGGGTTTATCTATACAAAACATCAACTTAGTTATGGTTTTAAACCTTCAGTGAATCTGTGGAGCTGTAACAGGTGATGGATATTTAGCCAGATAATTGCTCCCAATGGATATGATTGTAAACATTCTCTGTTGTAAACTTCTATTTCAATTTATAATTTGATGTTTTGTGTGAACTTGTGATGAACTTTTAAACATGTGATTATGTATTCTGAAAGATGTGTAAGGACAATGAGATGAGAAAAGATAGAATACTTTCCCCCTGCCCTGCTTAGGATCTTTCTGCTTTTCCCCCTTTTCCTAAGTAGCTTTAATAAAAAGTTTTACAACTTAGTAATAAATGCTTTAATCACTTTTCAAAGTGTCCCTTTTTCTTCTTAGAGCCTCACAATTCCTGCTGAGATAGAACAAAGGCCACATTACTTAATTCTTGGCTGTTACACTACAGCCTTTTACCATCAAAAAGAGCAAGAAAAGTTTTTCCGGATCTTTTTTTAGAAGTTATCACCAGCATTTCAATACAGTTACAGAGCTAGAATGTCGCCCCTTACCACTCCAGGCTGGGAGGCTCTCAGCAGTGATGTAAAGTGGGGATAAGAGGACATAATAAAATACCAATCACTAGTTAGTTCTCTCTCTCTCTCTCTCTCTCTCTCTCTCTCTCTCTCTCTCTCTCTCCCCTATGGAGGGGATGTGGAGAAAGGAAAGGTTTGATTTAGCTTACACTCTTCCACTTTGCTGTTCATCACCAAAAGAAGTCAGGACAAGGACTCAAAAAAAAAAAAAAAAAAAAAAAAAAAAAAAAAAAAAAAAACCAAAAAACCAAAAAACCAGGAACCTGGAGTCAGAAGCTGATGCAGAAATCAGGGAGGAGTGCTGCTTATTTCCTATGGCTTGCTGAGACAGCTTTCTTATAGGATTCAGGACCCCAGATAAGGGATGCCACCACCCACAAGGTGTTGGGCTCTCCCCCAACTGATCCCTAATTGAGAAAATGCCTTACAGCTAGGTCTCACCAATGCATTTCCTTAACTGAGGCACCTTTCTCTCTGGTAACTCTAGCTCTTGTCAAGTTGACATACAAAAATAGCAAGTATAACAGCATCCATCCCTACGGCCTTCGGCTAGCTTATTAAAATTTGTTTTCACACACACACACACACACACACACACACACACGAGCAAGGAATCAGATCCCCTAAACTGGAGTTAAAGAAAATTGGGAGCCACCATGTGGAAACCTGGGTCTTCTGAAGAGCAATAAGTGCTCTTTTTAAAAAATGATCTTTAATCATTTTTAGATCCCAGTTATAATCACCCTCCCAACAGTTCCTCATTCCATTCCTCCTCCTCCATCTCCAGGAGGATTCCCTCACCCCCACTATCCCATCCACTCATCCCACCCTGCTAGGCTTCCCCATTCCCTGAGGCCTCAAGTCTCTCAAGCACGAGGTGCTTCTTCTTTCACTGAGGCCAGAATGGACAGTCTTCTGCTGTATGTGTATTTGCATAGAACTCCAGTGCTCAGACTGAAAGATCAAGAATTGATAAATGGGAACTCAAGAAACTGAAAAACTTCTTTACGGCAAAGGATATACTTACTAGTACAAATCAGCATCCCACAGATTAGAAAAAGTCTTAACTAACCCCACATCTAATAGAGGGATAATATCCAAAATATATAAAGAACTCAAGAAGCTAACCTCCAATAAACCAAACAACCTAATCAAAAATAGGGTAAAGAACTAAACAGAGAATTCAGAACAAAGGAATCTCGAATGGCTGAGAAGCCGTTAAAGAAATGTTCAAAGTCCTTAGTGATCAAGGAAATGCAAATCAAAATGAACCTGAGATTCCACCTTACACCAATCAGAATGGCTAAGATTAAAAATTCGGGTAACAGCACATGTTGGCGAGAATGTGGAAAAAGAGAACACTTTTTCAATGCTGGTGGAATTACAGATTACAACCACTCTGGAAATCAATCTGGACTTTTCCTCAGAAAATCGGAAATAGAGCTACCCGAAGACCCAGCTATACCACTCTTGAGCTTATAACCAAAAGATACTCTACCATGCCACAGGGGCACATGTTCCACTATGTTCATAGCAGCCTTATTTGTGATAGCCAGAAGCTGGAAACAACCCAGATGTCCCTCAACAGAAGAATGGATACAGAAAATGAGGTTCATTCATACAATGGAATACTATTCAGCTATTAAGAACAAGGACATCATGAGTTTTGCAGGCAAATGGATGGAACTAGAAAATATCATCCTGAGTGAGGCAATTCTGACGCAAAAGGACATGCATGTTATATACTCACTAATAAGTGGATATTAGCCAAAACATTACAGAATACCCAGGATACAATCCATAGACCTCAAGAAGTTTAAGAAGCAGAAGGGCCCAAGTGAGAGTGCTTCAATCCCACTTGGAAGGGAGAAGAAAGCAATTGGGGGTGGGGGGGGAAGGGAGGGAGGAATATAGGTGGGAAAGGGAAGGGGGAGAAAAAAACATGATCATGTATTAAGGTGGAGGAAACAGGATTGAAGCCCTGAGAACCAGCAGAATGATTGGAAATATACAAACTCAGGAGGTGAGAAGTGGGTGGTGGGGGGACCCTCTAGAATGTACCAGAGACCTGGGATGTTATAGTATCTATTAAGACTCAATGGAAGGGACCTTTGATGAAATTCATAACAGTGGGCAGAGGAAACTTGTAGAATCTACCTCCAGTAGAAAGACAGGGCATAAAGTGGAGGTATGGGGTTGCCATCTCATAGTCAAAAACTCTGAATCTGAGTTAATCCTGTCTAAAAGAACTGTAGGGACAAAAATAGAGAAGAGACTGAGGGAAAGGAAGTCCAGGGACCTGCCCAAATTGGGACCCATTTCGAGGGGAGGCTCCAAGGTCTGACACTGTTACTGATGTTATGGTGTGCTTACAGATAGGAGCCTAGCATGGCTGCCCTCAGAGAGGCCCAATATGCAGCTGACTGAGACAGATGCAGATACTTCCACCCAACCATTGGCCAGAAGCTAGGGATTCCTGTGGTTGAATTCAAAGGAGGCTGGAAGAAGCTGAGGAGGAGGGCAACCTTGTAGGAAGACCAGCAGTCTCAGCTATTCTGGACGCCCAAGATCTATCAGACACTGAGCGACCAAACAGGCAGCTACAAGAGCAGATATGAGGCCTTCAACACATAAACTTATTTTTCTTTACATGTAAAATCATTCCAAAATTTTCCTATTCCTAAAGCAACTATATGTAAATCATTCCTGAATCACATCTGACATGCTGAAACCAAACCTATTATATAGGACTGTTAACTTCTGGAAAATCTCAATGTTTTTTTCTGTTTAAAAAGGTGCGAGTTGGTTCTTTCTGCCTATGATTTGCATTGATACATATGGAAACCCTGTGATAACACTTAAATCTACCTTAACCATATTACGATTACTAAAAAGAGTACCATGCTCCAATTATTATCTTCTATTAGTCTAAGAAACTCAGTGCCAAAATTCTCTCATTTGTATTTCATTTTATGAAGAATAGTACTCAAATATTAACTTTCATGACTCAAAGAAGTATTCAAATTAGCTAAAAACAACATACCAGAGAAATTTCATGTACACATCTAAGGTCATATACAAAGTTTGATATAAAATAACAAAAGCTGATCGTAGGAATACCAGCTTTTGCGCTAAAATGAAAGGAAATATTGAACATAGAAAAATCATTTGTTGAAATTAAAAAACAACTATGATATAAAACAAATCTCAAGCTGGAGAGATTGCTCAGTGGTTAACTGCACTGGGCCCTAATACAGAGGATGGGTTTGGTTCTCAGTATATACTTGATTGTTCATAAACTTCCCAAACTTTATTTCTTGGAGATCAAATACCTTCTTCAGGTATCTACAGTGATTGTACTAATATGGTACAAGACATAATTCCCATGAATACATCAAAAATAAATAAATCTTTTAAAATGACAACACTGAAAAATAATCTCATAGCACATACAAATCAGTTCATTGGAACGTGCAACAATAAAAGACAAACACTTCTGCTCATGCAGTATTATCAAACTCAGTTCATTGCACTGAGCTTAGTAAGACAGAACCTTCTTACTTCCTCTTTACATCTGACGCTGGCCTATTGTAGAATGCACCCATGTCTCTATTCTACAAATTAGGAGGATAAAAGTACATGTTGCACAAACATTTAGGTTCAAATCCCCAACATCCATTTAAAATTCTAGATATCCCAAGTACAGGCATTTTTTTTGGGGGGGGGGGTGTGGATAACATTCTTTCCAGTATTTCAGGAACCACAGGAAGACAAAGCTACACATCTATGTCAGATGACTGGGGAGGCCTATGTCCAGCCAGTGTATATTCTTTGGTAGTGGTTCAAACTCTGAGAACCCCAAAGGGAGGCACGAGGGAAGGACTGTGGGAGGTGTGACTGTGACAAGGGCAGTGAGCAGGATATATAATGAATAAGTAAAAATATAAAATTAAGTTTAAAAATTGCTAGGTAAATTGGTCAAGATTCTCTGGCCAGATCTAGGAATGGGATCCAGATTAAAATGAACACTGGTGCTTACTGGTTACCAGTCTAGGTCAAGGTTCAATCCAAGAATTCCTGTATGAAAGTAAGGTAGAGAATGATAGACCTTGTCAGCTGATACTCTCTTTACACTTCCCACATATGGAGAGAAGGTTATATCCACATACACATGTATGCATATACTGCACACACATCAAGACACACATGATCATATTCTCTTTCTCTCACATACACTCATACACTCATACACACTGACAGACTCTCACAGACATACACAAATACACACACAAACACACATTTTGAAAAGCTTTACTTCCATATTAGGTGACATAAGACATACTATACTTCAGTGGTATTTTCACTTACTTACTATTGAATAATAAATGAATATATTATTCTTTTGTTCTAAGCAAAACTTGACCTACAAACAAATTTAAATGCAAATTTTGCAGTTTTATTCATTGATTATATTTAAGTTTAGCCCTTATCTCCAACCTTGTATTTATTTAATGTAAAAGACTATGTTGTGGAAAAAAATATCGTTACCAAAGCCTCTTCATAGTCTTTGACAATAAAATTTCAGCAAGAGAATTCTCATCCATAATCCTGTCAATAAGTAACATTATATTGTTTTTATTAAAACCAATAATGTCAAGATCGGTGGCTCTCAACATTCCTAATGCTAAAACATTTTAATATAGTTAGTACTGTTAATCCAGTTACTCATGTGATGATGCTCAACCACAAAATTATTTTTGTTGCTACATTACTGGGATTTGCTATTATTATGAATTATTATGTAAATTTATGGGAGATTTGTCAAAGAGATCACAACCCACAGGTTGAGAATAGCTGATCAAGATTGATTTAAGATATCTTGTAATATACTAGATAGTTCTAATATCCATTCCTTTCAGCAAATATAAATGTACTTGTACAGATCAATTATATAAGCCTTGCATCAATCCACCAAATAGAATGCATGCATTTGTCTCATATAGTCTTCTTGAGTATCAAAACAAGTTTTGCACTAAGTAATCATCTTCAGGCTGCAACAGAGAAGGAAAGCCGGTTGGTTACCTTCCTGGAAGAAAGGCAAGAGCGCAGCTCAATAACAATTGTGTCTGAAAGTGATATGAGGACCAGCATTCGGCCCTATAAGCAGCCATTGTATCACATATTGTTTATGCCTATGACAGTTCACAGTTACAAAAGGGGGAAAGAAGAATGTGTCAGAATTCAAAATGCACTCCCAACATGTAGATCCAAACTAATTCTATCATTTTACTTTCTGCTCTCCTGTAATTTTTTATACAGATAATAGCTAATCCTCTCTCTTAGCTTGGTTCTGTTTGCTCTTTCTGAGACTACTTGAAAAGCAGCACTTAGGGAGAGTCTTTGTCTTGAACACAGATATTTGAGAATAATGCCAAAATAAGTTTGTTAGATTATTTATGATGATCTCTCCTTAGCACACAACCTTTAAATTTCACTAAATAACCATGGTTATATTTTAGCTATCAAAGGCTAAGTATTTATATACATTAATAAATTCAAAGAATGAGAAGCAGAGGATACGTTTATTTTCCTTTGGAAATAGATTTCCTACAGACATTAAAAGTTTCTGTTTTGTGGGTGGCACTAGAAAAACCTCTGAAGCAGTATTCATGCCTTCCAAACAGGAACAAATGCAGCATGAAGGCAGCATCATCTTGCTGTGCTTCACGGACTATAACACAGGGAGAAAGAGCCCCCTAATGGTTCAGAGAGCTACAGAAACAGAGGCAATCGTCCTTTCTCAAATTTTGTTTCAGCATGGTTAAAATGAGTAATCAGGAGAGACATCTGATACTATGGGAGTTAATGAGAAGGTGAATAAAAGGTCAAGACGACCTCTCTCACAAACACAAAGAGAGAAGAGAAACTGAAGATGGACTGATTGAGTAAACTGTACATTTCAGATTCCAAGTGACCCTTTAGATGTCTCACTCCCAAGACACTAGTTTTCCTTGTTCTAGTTTGAAAAAAAAAATACAGAATGCAGGGGGCATGTTAATTAAATAGATGGAAATTGAAGTGCTGATTTAATAAGAACTCTCTTGCTCCAATCATTGACTATTTCCTGCTAACTACACGGGGCATCAAATATTCTAATATAAATTGCAAATTTATAAGAAATAATAGAAGAATAAAAGTAACATTGAGAGTGCTAGAGTAACATGTCCACAGTGAGAGGTACAGGGGTTAGGATGTAATTTCAAAATGCATTTAAAAGAAGAATGTGCTTCTTATAGAAAAATACTATAAATATTTACATATACTAAAATTTAAATGAATGTAGGAAAACATACAATGTAATTGAGGATTAGTCTCTTTTATAGAATAATACAACATAACCTGTAATGAAGCAAGAAAACTGTACTATAAAAACGGATTTGCACATTGTTGTGAGAAAATTAAGTTTAAATAAACATATAATATTGCAAAAAAGAATAAATCATTTAGTTGAAACTAAGTTATGCTTTCTTAAAAGATAAACCAAATAATTTAAATAAAACAAAGTAATACTACTGACATACTTCACAGACAGCATAATTAACACCGGATGTTGATTGCAGTAATGGATATAGCAAATTTAAAACAAGCATTGTGGTTCTGTTACAGCTAACCCTATTACATCAATAAAAGTATGTGTCAGCATGCCTTCGGTTCCCAGTTTGGTAATAGATTCTTCATCATACTATTCAAAAGAAAACATACAAATTTGTTCAAGTGACTCAATTTAAAATAACAAACAATATCGCATAGCCTCATAATATAAATATAGAAATAGACATAGAGAGATAGAAATAAAGATAAAGTGATAGAGTTATATAGCACTAGCCATGCCATATTTTATGTAATCTCTATTCACATTAATTCTCTTATGTATTGCCCTGACCAACAGCAACATCCAAGCATCTAGAAGTATAACTGAAACACAATGTGAAATAATGACAACATATTTTTTGCATATATGATTTTTTAAATAAATCTGAAGTGTGATAAAACCCGCAAATATAATAGTCAGACTATGTTAGGTTCTTAACTTCAAATATTTTATTCCCAAGAGTCCAATTTTGCAATTATTTTAAAAATGAAATAACATACTACAAAGTTTTTGATCACATAACACATATTCTCTGATAAAAGGAGCAACCTAGAGAACCTAACTCCAAATAGAGAGAAACTCTCACCATATATTAGCTTTTCATTGATCAAAATGTAAATACCTTTACATGTTAATATCGCAAATCATTTTACTTCCCACAAGCAAGAAAGAAACCCCTTTCATCACTCTGTTATCTCTTTGCAGTTGATATTTTGACCCGCACCCTAAGGTCAGTCATCTTTATCAATACTGCATTCCTCCAGCTATTATGTCTGTTCCATTTCAACAATTTCTCGAGATTTCATTTTGTAAAACCCTGCTTCCAGAAGAGAATTTCATATTGGAAAGACCACAAGTTTTCACAGGCCCTTTGCCTGCACAAACCATCTCTGACACTTTAAATATTAATGTATAGGACTGCAGCTCAGCAGTGAACTCCAGAATGCCTAAGCACCTCAAGAATCAAATTTCCTTCCCTGGCACAGGACTCTTTCAAGAACAAACACAACATACACAGCCATAATATAAGGACAGTCTAATGTCACATTGTTGGGACACAGCTTGCTTACTCTCAAAAGTTAAAGCTCAACTGAGAAGATAGATTTCAGAAAGAATAACCAACTGAAAAGCAGACAGTAGCTTCTATGTCTGCATCAAATTTAACCTTACAGTTCATGCAGTCTTTTTTTGATATGTTTCCATTATCAAAGTTACTTCACACCAAAAAAAAGGGAATATTTCTGAACATGTTTTAATACTGGCATGAGAATGTCCTTACTATTTTATGGATAGATTTGACTTAATTCTTTTCTATCTGTGGAGAATGTTCTGCATAAACATGTCATGTGATGATTGTATTAAAAAGTGCATGTACTTGTGAAAAACCTGGAAATATATTCATTTAAACATATGCCATTATACTTTACAGATTTGACTCTAATGCTCTACTGCAAATTCAGTTTTGAAAGCAAGCTTAGCTACTATATATCATACTGTGGCTGTCTAAAAGGAAACACATGGAAAAAAATTGGTAATAATTTCCTTACCTGGAGCATGAAACTGTTCTCTTTGCAATGTAGAAATGAAGAGGTGCTGGGTTAGGGCTTGATTTTTGTTTTCTCTTGAAATCTGCTTTAACGCTGCTGCACGAGCAGTGTTGAGCTATTCCAAGGTGAAGTCTGTTATTCCTCGCTGGCTCTCAGAGCTGACATCCTTTTGTAAAAGAAAAAAGCAGTCAGTAAGTTGTTGACTGAGGCAGCTGGGAAGCAGGATTATCCGGCAACAGCAGCAACAGAGCAATTCTCTCTCTCTCTCTCTCTCTCTCTCTCTCTCTCTCTCTCTCTCTCTCTCTCTCTCTCTCTCTCTCTCTCTCTCTCTTGCTCACTCAGCTCTAAGTCTTTGCTCCTGCTGCTGCTATGTAATCAATCTAGCCTGTCTGAAGCTAATAGTCCCCTATTTAACCAGCCAATCAATAGCAAGGATCCCACTGCTAGTCCCAGGAGCCTTTTCCAAGAGTGGTACAAACAATAAGAGTTTTGCCAGCAGTTTAGCCAAGTATTTTTCATTATTTTATCTCCCTTAGCGATAGGATTTGAGAGAAGAGAGGCTCAAAGCAAGCTTAGTGTTATTACAGAATTTTTGCATTTAAAACTTTAACCCTTCCTTTCCAAGTGATAGAAATTTATTATTAAGCATATTCACGATGTCTTTCATTATTTGAGACATGCTTCAGAATATCAATGAGTACATATAATCTTTTGAATTCTTGTATGTACAATCAGTAGCACAGCTAGCTACAGTGGAATCTGCTTTGGGCTACAAACAACAATGCCTCCAGCAACTTGTGTTTCAGATCAGTTAAAGAACACCCAAGTATGTTAAATGATGTGAGTTATTCATTTTGTTCTTGAAAAACTGTGATCAATATTTTTGTTTCTCATAAAAATGACAGATGATATGTGTAGATATTTTTGAAACAAGATATGAGTCAGATGGCAGTGTATAAAATATTTTTGAGAGTATAAATCTACAAATAGATCTCAGAGGGAATCAAACAGAACATCTCACACATAGTTCAAATCTTCAAGGTTAAGAAGATTTTCTCCTTAAAGTGACACTTTTCTTGCTCAGCGGCTGTGACTGGCCATAATAAAGAAATAAAAAATAAACCTTTGGAGAACAGACTGTACATTCATTTTCCACATGCTGCCAGAAAATGGGAGAAGATCGAAAGAAAATATGACAGGAGAACATAGGCTCTTAGTTCAACCCAATTCTTTCTCAGTTTCAGATACAAGAGTCACCACTTTTCTCACTGTTATCATTCTCGATCAGCCAGGCCATTAGTGGCTTTTTAATTTCTTATAATCAACTACTATATATGTCAAGAAAATTGTAGAATACTGTACTATATATATACTTTACTATAATTTGATTCCCAGCAGGTACTAATTTCCAAACAGTAGGTTCTAACATCAATGTCAACAAATACAGATAAAGTATTCAGTGCTTGCATAATTGACTTGAGGATTAAGAAGGAAGAGGACATAAGACATGTCTGAATATGTATTTAGACTTATTTGTATTTAGACAACTTATATACTAATGTAACATCTACTTAAAAAATGGTTTCTAGATTTACTTGACTCAATTCAGCAACTAGTAGGCAATTCTTTCCAAAATTTGCTTTTACTAACAAGTAATGAACGAGTGTATGAAGAGTCATCATTTGTGACCTTGGTAATTTTGGTGTCCTGTGCTCTAATTAATCAGATAGGAGCGTAGAGGCTGGTGTGTAGTAAGGAATTATCTAGTTATCAAATACAAGGGAGAAAGATTGCCTTCATTAAGAAGTAATTTAAAAAGCAACAAGTACCCAAGGAAGAGATGATTACTCCTCATAACAGAAGAAAATGTCCTATCATACATAATGTAGCATTTTAAAAAGAAGAAAAAGAGCGTAAATTCTCTTCAATAATTCTTCTACCAAAGTTTAGAAAATACTTAACAAGTGGAAGAAAATATGATGGGGAAAGAAGAACCAAAGCAGGATGACAAGGTTAGAAGATGTTGTATTGGGGAGGGAATTTAGTGGGAGAATGACAGCTGTAACATTTAGGACAAGGAGAGCAAAAGAAGGAAAGGACTGAAACTATGGAGTAATTCCAATGCTCAGTGAAAGAGTGATTGGGTCATTGGTGTGATCTTAACACACAGCTCAACAGGAATCCTGGCAAAACAAAATGGTTTGTTTCACTCACTTGAGGTCTACATCACTGAGGTAAACAGACTATTTACCAGGTGTACCAAATAGTACAACTTCTAACCCTGGGGTGTGCATGAGCAGAGTTGAAACTAGAAAATCTGAAGAAATAATGTAGATGACTTTGCAACGTGGTATGGACCGGCTGCCACCTGGAGAAATTTCATATTTCCATATGGTGATCGGTATCTGATATAAAGTGGGTGGTAAATGTCACATGCACATGTATTTTATGTTTCTGTATCAAAATGTATTTCAGTGTGATTATATTTAGTTTAACTCTCTTTTTTGTTAGCCTCATTTCCTACTCTATTATTAACTGAATGATAGAAACAATTATCTTCCAATGAGTTTTCTGAAAAGTATGCTTCTTTTAAAAACTGATTAAGCAATATAGCAGTGACTTGAAATATATTTATTCAATGTAAAATGCATGAATAATTACTGTTTAGAGTAATGAGATGACCATGGCATGATAGTTTTCAAGTGAAGTGGTACACAAGGTTTTCAGTTGTTACCTAGATATTGCAGGCTTCAATGTCACTGGGGATGGAACATTGTCTTAATTAGCTTTAGTCCTGCAGCGACCAGGCTGGCCCCACTCTAACTGACTATGTATTCTCTAAAACTATGTAAAGCTGGAGGCTCCCAGTGTCTGCATTTTATGAAGCAGAATTTGGCTGTATTTTTTAGTGCAAATGCAGAGGCATGCTGACTCTGAATCATATTGTCATTTAGAAAAAAAAAAAAAAACTAGTCTCCAGTACCAAACATGAGGACCTTGAACTTATTCCTAAGGATAAGAAAATGACACTGGATGAACATGTCAAAAATATTGAAAGTATTGAAGCAAATAAATATACTAATATCATAACAGAGAGAATGACCAGCTCCCTGCAGAGAACTTGGAAAGATTATTTTTATTTCAATGTCTGCATAGAGTGTTTCACAGCCCCTGTTCCTTTCATTTGGTACTGATGTGCACATACAAACCCTGCCCCTCACACACAATTAAAAATAAAATAAATCTTTAAAAAATAAAATAAACATATAAGGAAGATAAGATATGAGAATTAACTTTACACACAGAGTGACAAAGAATGGAAGAACCAGGTGCAGGCTCCTTTAAAAGAAAGGTAGCCAGCCAACCCTGTGCCTGAGATTGCTGTGCCACTGACCACACAGGTTTGTCATCTCATCGTTCAGCTTGAGTATGAAGCCGATCAGGGAAAGAACTGATGAAAGAACCCAGGGCTTCAACTCATCTTCTTTCATAAAGATTGGTGTGTCCCACTAAAATGTCTCTTTGTCCTTTTATTGAGTTATTCATGTAGATCCACACAGTATCTCACTGCTGAGATGCTGTACACCATTCCTCCTAAGCTCTTCTCAATCAGGCACACAGTTGAAGCAGGCAAGACTGCAACTCAGTTCCAAATGCTACCAGCATCTCAACACTGGGTTTGTATTAGTTGATCCAATTGCATCAGTTACTCTTGGTATCTCTGCCTCTGCCATCTTGAGGACTGTTTGAAACCTGAATGCTCTTCAACAGTTTTGAAGTCACTCTGTAACATATATGTATATACATATGTGTGTATACTTAATATATTTACATATGTATATTAATTCTGAACATATAATATATTTCAAAGTTTAAACAATTGCATCTAGTATATTGTCTGAGTATTAACACTAGTAATTACCACTGCAGTAAAATATTACCATTATACATTAAGCAATGAAAGTTGTTTTCAGATTCACTGTATATATTTTCTAGTATAGATTTCAAGTGAAATATACTTTAGTAATGCAGTCAAATGCATACGAAGAAATTAAAATAGGCTACCCCTAGAAGAAAGAAAATTATTTTTAGATACTTCTAAGAGTAAGGGTCTATGAGTTCGTGACATTAATAGCAGAGGGAAAAAATTCAAGAGTTTAATTAGATTGAAATTTATTAAATGTTAGTCTTGAAGGAATTAATGTCCATTTCTTTGTTTTTCAGATTCTTGGTGTTCTAGATAAATAATTTAAAAAATAAACAAAGAAAAACTCAAAGACAACTGGTTGGAATCCACAAGACAGACTTGTACTCTTGCTTAGAGTAGACACTGAGGAAGGATAAGAAAATAAGAGGGAATAGGAAAGTTGTAGTATTAGAGGTAAAAAGTAGCTAAGCTAATTTGTAAAAATGGGAAAACAACTCTGTGGTGATTTGAAGAATAGCCCCCAAAAGCTCATATGTTATAATGTTCAATGACTAGTAAATGGCACATTGAAAGGACTAGAAGGATTAGAAAGTATGACCTTGTTGAAGGAAGTCACTGAGGGTGGCTTTTGAGATTTTAAAACCTTATTCTTGGCTCAGTCTTCCCATGCCTCTGGCAATATATAGATCAGGATGTTGCTCTCAACTACTGCTCCAGTGCCTGACTGCAGGCTACCATGCTTCTAATCCTGCTCTCTTTATCTTATGCTCCGAAACTGTAAGCGAGCCCTCCAAATAAACGCTTTCTTTAATAAGTGTGGTCCTAGTCACACTGTTATATTTTTAAAGCAATAGAACAATGATTATGACAAACTGCTACAGGGATTTGGGGGTACACAAATACAAATTTCATTAATCAGAGTTAGTTTTCCTGTTTGTTGATTTTATCTCTCATCTAGGGCTGGTCATCCTTATCCGCAAACACGGTTTCTTTTTAAAGGGTGGATCTATATTTAGATATGCCCCTTCAGTTTGTCAGAACATGGAAGTGCTCTCTAGTTCTATACATCAATACAGTATTATGCTTCCTTATCTACAAAAAGATACAGGTAGGTCTAAATAGTACCAGTGAAGTAGATGGTTGCAGAAGGGATTTCTTATTCTTCGTATCCCTGTCTGAGTACACTTTTCACAAGTGACGTGTCATGTTTAAGATCCAATGCCAATATTCTTTGTAAGTGTTTATGTTTAGGAATCAGAAGCTAATATAAGAATATAATCTAGATATTGATTTGGAGATTGTTGTAATGGTTCATGTAATTTTGTCAATTTATGACAAGCTAGTGTCATCTAAGAAAAGGGAAACTCAATTGATAAATAAGAAGTCTGCACATGATTTGTTTTTATGTAACTCTGTGGACATTTTTTTTAATTAATGATTAATGTAAATGAACATATTCCAGTGTGGGCAGTGCCATCCCTGGACAGTTGAAACCCAGGAAGCAACTGAACAAGCCATGGAGAACAGGTTAATAAACAAAACTCCTCCATGGCCTTGATTTTAGCTCCTACCTTTGGATTCCTAATGTGAGTTCTACCCTAACTTCTCTTCACGAAGGACTCTAAAGTGTAAGCTAAAGTAAACCCTTTTCCATGTTGCTTTTGATAATTTTCTTTATTACAACAATAGAAAGCAAACTAAGGTGCTTTTGTAAAGAAGCGAGTACAAAGATTAAAATCAATGGCTTTGATTCTGGGAAAGCAGCAGAAATGGGAACACTACAAATCTGTACTCCAGACATCATTTACACAATAGACAATAATTGCAAGTGAAAAAGCTGATCACTTAATGGCTTTGGAAATTTCAAGTCTATTGATAGTTTACAACTTCCAGCAAAATATTGGATGGTAAATTTCATTTGATCCATTTAAAGTCCTGCCACAGTCAAAACTATGATTGCACAACCATTAGCCCTTTGGCAGGCAGACATTCACTTGTTGCTGGGACAGCTTATACACAGCCTATGTGGCCAGTGCTGAGAAAGAAATTATTAATCAAATTAATAAATTAAATTAAATCGATTATTTAAATATTAAATTAAATTATTAATTAATTAAATTAATTTAATTTAATAATTAAATTATTAGATTTCAATGCTCAGGTTTAGAAAAAATGGACAGACAAATTTAAAAAAGTAATAGATACTAAAAAAAGAGCATTATGGCTCATTTAAAAGGAAAAAAAAGAACAGTTAAAACCAGATTATGCTCAAGAGAGAGATAGCAGATCTAATAAGTAGGACAAATTTCCTGAAGCCCTAAAGATAATAGGTGACATGGGCAACATATATTTGAAAACATGTAAATATGCAGAAAGATATAGTAAGAAACTTAAAATAATCCAAACAAATCAAATAATATTAATTGTAGGAGAAAAGATGTAGAAACTCTGGCAGACCAAACAAAGAAATAATCAATTAGAAGATAAGACAAGCAAAGCTATTAAAAACGAAAAACAAAAACAAAATGTAATAAAGTGAAATGAGGGGCATGGTCCAGGAGAAAATAACATGACACATACAACATAAAGAGTTTTAAAGTATGCTACAAATAACTTTCTTAGATTTTTCCAGGTTTGATCAAAGACATGTACATAAACCTCACACTTAACTTCAATATAACTATCTAACTTAACTTCAATAAAACTATATAACAGGCCAGGGAATCTATAAAAGGTTAAAGCTTTAAAGGCTTTAGACCCAAGACAAGTACAATCAAGAAGGCAATGCAGATTTGAGTAGAACAAATAAAGCCAGTGATTAAAAAGAAGAAAAAATATCAATTCAGTAATAATTTGCTCTTTAATAAAATCATCAAACTTAGCAATTATTACATTGAGTAAGAAGGAAATACAGGATACTTAAAAAATAAACAAAGGTTTCCTAATAGAATGCCATGAGAAATGAGGCAAATAAGAGGAGAGTACTGAATGACCTCTTCCTAAAAACTCAATTCTGCCTAGAGACACTGCTGAATATAAACTGCAAAGAGACACTGCTGAATATAAATGTGACCAGTAAAGTAACTGGATGTGGAGTTATACATGGACACCAGATCTACACAACCGTTGAGTCTATAAAGGCTACATGTCAGTGAAGCAATACCTATCAATCTGTCTTAATTTTTCTTCAGACAAATAAGTACCAGCAGCTACATGAATCAAAGAGAATAACCCTAACTCATTCAGTGAGACAAGACTGAGATTTAATCAGTAAAGGTTACTGCAAAGAAGTACAGCAACAAAATGGTTCATGTGAATTTTTTTGTGTAAGATTATTTTCAATATGATATTTGGAAACTAAATTAGACAGAATGTCACCATGATCATATATTAAGACCCAGCTTAATTTATTTGTAGAAAGTGAAGATGTTTAAACATATAAAAACTGATTACTATAATACCCCATATTAGTATAATTAAAGAAAAAAGTCATTACATATTCATTTCCTGTAAGATAAAGAATGTACTCGACAAAGAGTAAGCAAGAAAAATGAATTAAATATACTATATATAAAATACTTTGTATGTATTGAAAGTCTGACAGTATTCCATTTAAGGTATCAGAAAGAGAAGGTGAATGTTATAATTTTCCCTATAATTCAAGTCATTAATATTTAATAAAAGTATGTCAATAACAGAATTTTGCAATGCATAGTACTTCATTATAAAAACAATACTTCCAACAGAATTATAGAAAGGGAGACCTCAATAACAATGTCAAAGATCTGATTTCAATTAAAATTGTACCACCCTCCATTTATATATGCACTATAGTACTGGAAACTTTAGCCTGTGAAAGCAAGCACTCAAAAAGTAAATACCACCTAAATAATAATGAAATACATTATTTCTGATTCTATACTATACATTTATATATTCCAAAAATCTGCTAAAATTGGGAAGAAAATGTATTTATCTACTACTACTACTATTTATTATTATTGCTATTTGTCTTCGTGAGTGTGGGTATGAACATGTAACAACATACATGTAGAGGACATATGGTGACTGACAGGGACAGGAGGAATTTGCTATCTGTCAGTGTCTAGAGCTTCAAAACATCTCCAAGACTACTGAATTCACTAAAATGTGTTCTGCATCCAAGAAATCTGAATGAATAAAAAGAATAACAAAGTAAAATATGTTTGCTCATAAATTAGGGCCATATATTTTGTGACAAATACGATACAGACAGGTAGAAAAAGGTTGTGATATAAATATTGTGTATGTGAAAATGTCATGCTGAAACTTGTTAGTCTGTGTGCTAATTAAAAAAACAACTAATCTACACGGTTTAAAACTAATATAATAAAGGTAGAAGAAAAACAATTTGAAAAGAGAAAGATGACCCCAGTATTGGGTTGGGAAGCTTAGAGATATAAAGAAGAAAGATAGCCAAGTGATGACATGCTTTAGGAAAAAAAAAAAACCACTATGTAGCCAATCATTTTACAAAGTGAATGTACAGTAATAGCATTTCTATAAGTTGAACAAAGAAATAAGTATTATAGAGAAATTGTTAGGTGAATTATTTTAAATAATTCAAATTATTATTGTGTATCTTATAGTATATTCTATCTGTATATTTGGCATTTAATAGTACAAGTAGACGTTTTCTGGCATTTTTCCCCAAAATAATGGAAAAACCAAAGTGTTTTAATTACAAAAGCCTTTCATGTGTTTAATCATTAATATGCAATTACTATGATTGTTATGTAGAAACTTGATAAGAATGCAAAAGATTACAATTGCAAACTTACATATGAATGTTTTGAAAAGGGGATAAGAAATAGTAATAAAAAAAATGGGGATATGTCAGAATTAGTTCTGTGGCTGAGACTACTGACTGCTCTTGCAGGGAGTAGAGTTTGGTACCTTCCATCCATTTTGAGCAGGTAACAAATACCTTTTCCTTCAGGCCCAGGACATCTGATGACATTTTCAGGCCTCTAGAGGGACTTGAATTTATGTTCACATAACTACACATAGAAACATAGACAGGCAAACAATTTATATAATAAAGATAAGTCTTTGAATATTAATCAATAAAAATTGAAAATAAGCCAGCAGTTACAACAGACATCTTTAATCCCAGCACAACCAAGCAGTTGCAGGTAGTTCCCTACATGTTCAAGGTCTGCCTGGTCTACATAGCAACTCCTAAGTCAGCTCAGTTAAATAGTGAGACCCTGTTTCAAACATAAAGAAACAAGTAAACAATAAATTAAATAATATAAAAGTAAAATGAGAGTATGTACCTGAGCCTAGTATTAAGTTCATAGGCTTATAAGGAAGATCATGTCACTAAAGCAAAAACTAAACTCAAATCACAAAATAGAATAATAAAGCACAAGGAAATAGGCATGCAGCTAAATAAATGGAAATGATAAAAACTGGTAAGGGAATTTTTATATTGTCTAAACCCTGTCTAATTGATCAAGATATCATGAAAAGAGTTAAGACACCCAAAACTAGCATATCACGAAATTTTTTGATACACTGTATTAATTCTAGATCAGCTTAGTTATGTTAAACACTCAGAATACAGGGTGAAATATGAGCTGTTAATCTCTGAGTATTGATTATTTAATGGGAACAGAATATCAAGTAATATGCAAGAAAACTGGAAGCACTTGGAATTTGCAACTTGCTGGAAAATCATTGGGTTTTATAGTTTTAAGGGAAAAACTGAAATTAGAATTTTAAAACAGAAATCTCAGTTCCTGTTTCATAAAAGATCCATATGAATTTTTGGCCAATTTGAGCTCTCAAAATAATTGAGGATATTGCTATTATTCTTTGTGCTCACCAGAACTAGATTGCTAGCTCCTTGTTGAAAACACCACAGTTTTGGATAGAAAACTTACACACACATGCATGCACACACACACACACACACACACACACACACACACATCACACACATGCACACACACGTACATACAAACAAAGCTGAAATAACCTGTGAGAGCTAATTTTTAGTTTCCCAGAGGGTGACATACACAATGCTTAAGAAGATGATACATCTGTAGTCTTATCAGATTTTGCCAATTTTTGCTACATACAATTCCAACATGCCAGACAGGATATACACATCAATGAAGTTATAACTTAACTGTATGGGGAGGTAACCAATTGTTTCTTACTGGGTCTCAGGCCAATTCCACAGTACCACATGCATGCCTAGAATCATACACCTCATCAGAAGCTTGTGTCATAGGCCCTAGAGGAAGGTAACTATGCATATTTTGGTAAGTGGACATGTAGTTGAACAGGCTTCCTAATGTACATGTTTATATTTATAGACTAATCCTACTTTCAGCATTAATCTAAGCAGCTACTATGTGTATTTGTGTGTGTATGTGTGTTTGTGTGTGTGTGTGTGTGTGTGTGTGTGTGTGTAGTGTGTGTGTGTACCTGTGGTGTATGTGTGGTGTGTGTATGTGTGCAGATGATATTAATGCAGAAACTCACAACTGCTGAATGTGCTGAGAATAAATGGTTACTTAGTCCTCTGACCTGAATCAAAAATCTACAATGCACCAATGGGAATATAATGCTAAAATAATGACCAGATAATATTAAGGAAGACTCTTTAGATTATCATCTAATTTAGGCTTAAACAGAGGCTGGTTTTAAATAAGAAATATGGTAGAAATTTGTAGAATAGTGTTAAGTTGTGTGTTACTGAAATATCATAGCTTCATCTCTTTTTAGATCTTTTCATCACCTAGCTGGTTTCCAGTTCCTAGACAGAGAGGAGAAAAGCCATGTGCGTCTGAGAAGCTTATGGTGCTAAGAGGAACAGTGGCATTAGACCAGATTCCTCCAGACAGAAGAGAAATGTATGCAGATGCCGTGTCTACCGCATGCTTTCAATGCAGGAAAGCTTCCTGTTATTGATTTGAGAGTTTTTCAGTAAATTTCATCTATTGCACAGCTTCAAATACATTTGACTGTGATCTGTGTTGTCATTGAATTACTTTAACAGATACTTCTTGCACTGGCCAGACAATCTACTGAAAGAAGTAACATGATGTTTTGAAGGATCAATGTATAGTATTCCATACAGACATTAGAAACATCATAGAAGTCAGAAGCAATTGCATATCTATGGTAATGCTTGTTTATTGACGGGTGACATTTTATTAAAAGGATATACCATGTTATCTTTTTGAAAAGTTTATAATCATGCCCCATAAGATATATTTACCCAGATGCTTTACTGTACTTTGATTTCTGGATGAGATTATAGTAATTCTGGAATAATCAGAGCTTAGAAAGTTTTATAGCATTTAGATATACTTTATACTATATACTTTAGATATACTTTAGCTTGCTATTGCCATTTATGTTTGAATTATACATATGAAGGGGAAGATATAACACCTTTCAAGATGTAAACGTGGTAAAAGTGAGACCAGAGGCTCAAAGTGGTAGTTTGAAGATGTGAGAGAAATGAGAATAAAAGAGAAAAAAATCAATATCCTTACAGAATAGAGAGAACAGCAGTAAAGTGAGCATCGCTGTCTATCAAATGAAAAGCAAAACAATAAATCCAATCCGGATTTCACAATTATTTTAAGGTGCTGGCAAAAAAATGCCTGAGGAGAAAGGCACTCTTAGATAATACCAAGGCAGTCTTGTTGTAGCTTCATAGCTTGTGGACAGATCAAGGACCATGCATAAAGGAAAAATCATTGTGAGTTATTATATACATATAAACAGACATGCATGTGTATAGAAAGATATGTGCAAACATACAGATACATACATGCACACATAAATGGAGATGGATTAAATCATTATGTTGTGTAAATATGTCACTTAAAAGGAAGAAAGAACTCGAAAGTTACTAAAAGTAGGTATCTCTCTCAAATTTAGAATATAGATTTATTCAACTTGCTTGCGTGAATCAAAGGAGTATACAGTAAGATCATAGAAGTACAAGGGTTATCTGTGAAAATATGAGATAAAACCAGTATAGCTTAAAAAGCTGCCTGTAATGAGCATGGTGATCCTGCCAAAGTGTTTACTGAGATGCTCACTGTATGAATCAACTCTAGTACATGAACATTTGCTGTCACTTTGAACTTGACATTTCATTAGTAAAGAATGTTAATGAAGGTTGAACTTGTTTTAATCAGAAACTGCACAACCAAAGGATTACAATTGAGGTGCCTGAAGTGAACAGGATCAGACACACTTTGAGAACTAGAATAAGCAACCTGATACAGAAGCAAATGAAAACAATTAATTGTCATGACTTTACTAAAATCTTAATGGGACATAGAATATCATGAATGCACACTAGAAAATATTAGGTATATTTCAGAAACACATTTATAATTAAAATGACAGATAAAAACTGAGATATATAAAATTATCCACTACAACTTTGATTCATATCTGCCAAAATATTTTGCATGCGTATGTCATTGAAAAAGACAGTGAAGCTTTATAGTTGTACGAGGAAAAATGCAATTTAAAATAAGGATATTTTCACAACAATCTTTACACTTCAATAATTTTATCTCTGAAGAGCAAGAATAATTCGAAACAGAAGATATACAGAAATATTTATGCTAGACTCAGAATATAATAAGATTACATTCATTGTTGTTAATTTGTTGTGCAAATCAATTGTTACCATTTATCATTAAATGTTTATTCAAAATAAATATTAGATAACATTGAAAACAATTAAGGATTATGTCCAGTTACATGTCCTCTCATAGATGTCTTTATATTTGTTACCAAAAAGTTTAGGCTTTCAGCAATGAAGGAAGATGTGTGTATGTATATATATATATGTATATATATGTATACATATGTATATATATGTATACATATGTATATATATGTATACATATATATGTATGTATATATATACATACACACATCTTCCTTCATTGCTGAATATGTCTATGTATACATCATATACATAGACATAGATGACATAGACATGTGTGTATGTATATGTGTACACATATACACACACATATATGTATATATATATACATACATACATATATATATACACATATACACACACACATATATGTATATATATATACATACATACATATATTTATACATATATATATATGTATATATATACATATGTATACATATATATGTACATATATACATATATATGCATATATATATATATACATATATGTGTGTGTGTATATGTGTACACATATACATACACACATGTCTATGTCATCTATGTCTATGTATATGATGTATATGTATATATATATATGAATACATATAAATACATAATATATGTATGTATTTTCAGTGTTACTTGTGGCCAATGATTTAATTGGTTTTATTTTTGTTCGTTATCATATGGCTCTAGTACTTCAGTTAGAATGTCCTCAGTCCACACACAATCCTTTCTTTGACTACCTAACCATTGAAGTCTGTTTCTAATTGCACTACTACGTGTCCCACATTGTAAAGATCATCCTAAATTCATATAAAATTGCTTCTGGGAGAAGCTGAGGAAACTATTCTGACCCAATTTTATGCTCTTCATAAAAATTAAAAAAAAAAAGTCTTTTGTTACCTCACAAGTCATTGCCCTATCTTTTCTTGATAGAAACTGTTACAGAGAACATCGGGAGTCACTTAGTTCCAGTTTAAACATATTCGTTTTTAAGAGCTGTTGCTGGGACAGAGAACTCAGTGGAAATGAAGGATCTGGGGGATTACAGTGAAAGAGACAGAAAAGGGGCATTCCAGTTACATCAACAGATGCATAATGATACAGAAAGACAGGCTGTCCAGGTCTCTGTCCAGATTGCTTAGTCTCTTCTGCAATCTTCCTTCCACTAGATCTTCATACATTGAAATAAAAGACATGACTTGTAAAGACAGTGAGAAGGGATGGAAAAGGACATGATATTATTTCTTCATGTGTGCACCTTGTGTTGTCATCTTCCGCAGATAAACTGAGCAATCATGCTTCTATTTCTCAGAAATTATCAAGTTGATTCTCTCTGGATTCTGGCTAGCTGGCTCTCTTCTGCCTTGCTTCCACAGGAGACCAGTACCAGCTTCTGCTGTGCTGCTTCATAACTGCTTAGTCATCTCGTGTTTGTCTCTTTACATTACATGTACACATTTGCAATGCGTCTGTTTTAAAATCAAACTTTTCTGATAGCACTATGTTTTCTCTTTATGGTAGGTATTATGGATCTTACATGTTATAGGTATAAATAATACTATCTCTAATTTTAAAAAGCAAGCATTTTTTAAAATATTAGTAAACTATCCAGATTTTGTGAATGATCCAACAACAAAAACAAACGAAGTATTCTTGCAAATTGCTTACAGATTCACTGTTAATTTGTCAAATTTGAAGTTTAGTGCTTGAACTCTCCCTTGTGATTCATATTTTTTTGTTTTATGAATCTTTTTATATGTGTTGTCTTTCTGATATTTTCTCGTGATTTTTTGATTTGACAACTAATTACATATTGTTAAAAATTGTAAAACTAAAAATTGTCTTATAGGTGCATGTGTAAAGTACTTATTCCTTGGTTTTGACCTTACTGAAATGTGGTTGAAAAAAAATGTGACTCCGTAAAGAGATGGGTACTTGTGGGAGCTCTGTATACATTTGGAACATGTTCTAGAAAGAGAATAAGGAACCTCGGTTTCTCTATCTTACATCTCATGACGTAATGATGCTCCCCAGTCTCACCATCTGAGGGCTTTAGCAGGGTCAAAGATCTGTGGTTGCTTGAGTTTCTCTGTGAGTGACCTCAGGTAATTGGCTATGACAACACAAATGAGACTAAGAAATGAAGTAGATCTGTTAACATTTAAACCAACAGCTTCATGTTAGAAAGTGAATTTCTGTACAGAGCTTATTGCTTGATCCTTCTTTTAAATTAGAACGTATAACTTTGTTCCTTGTTAAATAATTGCTACTGTGACTGAAGTTGGATCTACTATGTCACAAGTGGCTTGCCTTATCTGTAAGCTTGACTCTTGCTTTAGTTTGAATAGCTGTGTGGTATTTTGCATGTTTTTTTTTTCTTCTCCATTCTTTAAGTATATACTATTTGAGAGAATGCTATCTACTCAAATATCCACTAAATTAAAATAAGGATAATGTTCCTTCAGGAAGAATATCACATGCAATCACTCTTTACACACTCAATACTAATATAGAAATTAAAATAGAAATATTCAATTCTTTTATCACATTATACAGATGATTTATGATAAATCATAATCTTAACTCTGAGTGTAAGAACCTCAGGGAATGGAGGACACCAGGAGAACAATTCCCCCTAGGTCAACTAAGCAAATTTCATATGAACTCACAGAGACTGAAGCAGAAAACATGCCACCTACAGGGGTGTGCTACAAGTACTCTGTATATTGTTCCTTCAGGTCTGGTGTTTTTATGGGACTCTTAAGTGTGTGAATGAGTGGGTTTCTGATTCTTGGGCCTGCTCTTGGGATATTTTCCTTTGGAAGGTTTGCATTGTCTAATTTCAATATGATGGGTTTTTTAAAATTTTATCTGATTATATTTTATTTTGTTAGGTTTTTTGTTATCTCTTAGAATCCAATCCAGTTCTTTTTCAATCAGAGACAGAACGGAAGAGGATCTGGATGGGAATGGGTTGGGGAGGAATTGGGTGTAGTAGAGGGAGGGAAACTGTGATAAGGATAGATTGTACACAAAAGAAAAACATTTTCATTAGAAGTGAGAAGATAAAGATGTCAGGACATTGCTTATGTGTCAGATGATACGATAATAGATACTTGACTTTGAAACCTCAGTTCCATAATTCTGTGACAAAATAACATAAAAATTATGGATTTAATTAAAATTTAGATGTCAAATGTTAAAAATTCCATTTTATGCAGATTATAACACTGCTAAATTAAAAGGTAAAATAGAAGGTTATAATAAATTATTTTTGAAAGTAAGCAAAAAATCCCTTTTTTTCTTCTGGTCCAAGTGTAGAAAAGAAACAAGACAAAATATTGGCAAAGAGAATTTTATGTATGAAGTCACAAGCAAAAAAAATGCAAGCATTTTGTAAAACATCCCAGCATTATCTTCTAAAATCAAGTATACTTTTATACTATAATACAGACTCTGTAGTTTGTACAGGATATATGAATATTTGTGTTTACTAACCAGGTACATAAGAATATTGTAATATCTCTATGTGCAAAGGCACAAGCTGAAAAAAATTAAAATACCCATCAGCAAGGCAAATGCAGTGATAAATTCACTCTCTGGAATGAGACACAATAATATAAATGACCTACCATAGATTGTGGTAATGAAACTAAAATAATAGAATAAGAATATAAGAATAAATTTAAATAACATTCTCTCTTATATAAAAAGTTACATATATATATTTGTATATATAAGTGTATATGCATATATATGCACATATATATATGTGTGTGTGTGTATATATGTGTGTGTGTGTATGTGTGTTGAGTGTCAGATGCTGAACATCCCTCAATAGTGCATGATTGCCTTAGCAACTCCTCTGACAATCTTCCGATTCAGAGAAGCTCTCTCAAATATGGCACCATAGATGCCCACACAGGAGTGCACAGATGTTCAGTTGTCATACCTGCCATCTTTTCAGTTTATTCTAGCCATCGTTCTTCCTGGAGCTGGTCTTTGCTCCTAAGCCAATCCATTTTGTATCTGGGTTTGACATTTATGAAAGGATTGGACCAGGAATTATACATCATTTTCCATCTGGCTCTGAAATATAAATGCTAGAAAAATCAATGCTAACTAAAGGGTTACCTAACTTAGCAATAGAGAAGGAAAGGCTCAAACACAGTGGCAAAAAGTATAGAACAAGTTTGCAGGGGAAATAATCCCATATTTAAAGTTTAAAATAGCTAAAGAGATTGCTTTCCATTTTTTCTTTATTCCATAGAAAACCTGAAGGAGAGATGCTGAGGCTGGTACAGTGATGTACTTTTCCCCACCTTTAATGTGCCATTTTAAAATGGAATTGGGGAAGCCAGTTAATTAGGGAGAAAATAAACTTATTACTGACAGTTGGGCTCAATTTTGGATATAGTTCTTCGGATTAATTTGTGTTATGCATTCCCTGTGCCCATCTGTTGAAACTCAGGTAACTGACAATGGATTTAAATACTCAGGACTCTTTGCTAATTTGAGCTCAAATGAAGTCACTTCTGTATTTAGTCTTGCAACTTATCTCTTATGCCTTCCATACTTTCATATGTTTTCTGTCTTCTTCACACAGAAGGAACTGCTGAGGAAAATCAGAGAATCTTCTTGTAACACCCAAAACAGGACCACAACTAGAGAATCTCCCTGCGATTGTCTCCCAATTCTGTTGATATACTTTTATATCTTGCATCAGAGAAAAAAATTTTTTTGCAGTAAATGTATACACTATGGTATATCATATATATAATGTGCTGGTTGATGGTCTGAAATTTTTTTTACATAAAAATTTTATTTTAAAAAATATGAACTTGTTCAAAAGAGGGAGAATTCGTAGATTTTTTTTGAGGAATACAGTAAAAGTATCTGTGAATTGAAAAACAACATGAACAGTGCATACAGTATCCTGACATGACAGGCAAGAGTAGAGCATACATACACAAGTTACTTTTGCTCTTTCTCTGATACATTAGCAAAAACAAGGCAAAATAGTTAGCCAATAACTTAACATTTATTCAACTATGGTAGTAGACGTTTGTTGTTACATTTGAAGAACATGTTTCATTGTGATTACAAATTACTAAAAGAAAAAATTGATAAGGGGAGAGGGGGAGAGAAGGTCCACAGGGAGAGTCCTTAGTTGGTGGTCGGGTGGCTAGGCTTGGTCGCAGGCGGCTTGCTTGGGTTGGTGGTCTCTGTGGCTGGGAACACAGAGGTCTCTTGCGGGAGATTAGACATGGCTCTTTAGAGGATCCTGATGAAAAGAAACAGTCCATGGTCCTGAGGCCTTTTTTTGTCAAGGTGGAAAGTAGATGAGAAACCCGAACCTCAGTTTCTCAGGGTGGGCCTGAGGTTAAATAACTTTTGCAGAGACGAGTGTCTGGGAAGGAATGTTTAATTGCTCAAGGCCTCTGGCCTTTAGGTACCTCATTAATACTTTAGGTTACATGGTCTGTAGTCACGCCGCCCTCAACCTGTGGAGGGGCTAGGGAGCATCGCCCTTCATGACTGAAGGAAGGACACAAATCTATGCAGGGCTGTGTCCTCCTATCAGGAGCCTGGATTCTGGGGGCATGGCGAACCCTTGCCATCCTTTAGGGTCACCTAGGACCCCTCAGGATCACCTGGGGTCACTGTGGTTTCTAGCCTGTGCTCAACCAGAAAACAGGCTGCCTACAATGATAAAATACTATTATGCAGTTAGTTGCAAATGTTTCAGGATAAAGTCACTAGAAATGTAGAAAAATGGATGAGACTGAAAATAAACAGGAATTGAGAGTCATTCTCTAAACATTGTTTGTCAAAATGAAAGAAATACTTTTCCTGCAAACCTGTGTTGAAAGAGAAAGTTCAGCTTTTGATATATATATATATTTGGAAAAACATATTTCTAAATATTGCTTTGAATAATAAAACATTAGTTTTGTGAATTCATTTCACGATTATTTTATTTTTATTTTATTTATTTATTTTATTAGATATTTTATGTATTTACTTTTTAAATGTTATCCCCTTTCCCTGTTTCACCTCCATAAAACCCCGTCCCATCTCCCCTTCCCCTGCTTCTATGAGAGTGCTCACCCGCCCACATTCTCTGACTTCATTTCACAATTTTATTATGTTTTTTGCTCTGGCTACTGTACAATGGCAGCCTACATAAATGATGAATAAGAAGGCAGTTTTTTCTCTGTCTGCTTTCTTTCAGTTCCCTGGTTAAATCGTTTGTTCACTGTCATTACAACCTATTTCTTTGGGATTCCAGTGTACATTGATGATCAGCTTAGAAATCTAGCACTGTGGACAGAACAACTACTGAATTCTTGCCTTTTCTCTTGGTAGACATGTTGTTTTATCCAGACCACAGTCTACAATCCAGTGTATAACATACATTCCAGTTTGGAGTGGTGGCACATTCTTCTAATCCCAGCCTTCTAAAGGGAAAGGCAGGCAGATCTATGTAACTGCAAGGCCAGACTTGTCTACAAAGTAAGTTCCCGAACATCCAAGGCATAGAAACCCTATCTCAAAACAAACAAACAAACAAACAAACAAATAGTTAAATTTTAAGTATTGATCTTTTAGAGATAGCCACTCTTTCCAAACTATGTTTTTCTGTAAATTTTATACATCAGTAGTATGTATACATAATTTCTCTTCTCCTTCTCTTCCCTTCAACACCTATACAGTCCCTAACTCCCTCACAAACTGATGGCACACACAGATGCACAAAAGACCTTAGTTAAGGAAAGGTTATTTAAAATGACGTTTTATGTAGAACCTAATTCTATTGCAGCCAAGAGGATACCATGAAGTACATGGATAACATATCTTAACCAACCAGACCCCCTAGAGCTCCCAGGAACTAAACCACTAACCAAAAAGTACATATGGAGTAACCCATGACTCCAGCCACATATGTAGCAGAGAATGGCCATGTCAGGCATCAATGGGAGGAGAGATTATTGGTCCTGTGAAGGTTTGATGTCCCAGTGTAGGGGAATGGCAGAGTGGAGAGGATGGAGTGGGTAGGTGGGTGGGGGAGCACGCTCATAGAAGCAGAGAAATGGGATTGGTTTAGTGGGGAGGGCAGGGAACTGAAAAAGTGGATAACATTTGAAATGTAAATAAAGAAAATATCCAATAAAAAACATTAAACAGTATAGGAATTTTTCATTGAATATTCATTGCTATTAATCACAAAATACTCTGAATGTTCAACTAACAAATTTACATTATAAGGTTACAAGGTAGAAATGGAAGAAAAGTGGGGATGAAGGATTTAGTAGACGGACTTACAATTTGTGGTAATCCATGCAGTTCAACAATGGTTGTCTCAATAACAAAGTGCCAGAAACTGTACTTGCTCAGTTCATGAGTCTGGAATTATTTGCAGTTCAAAAGTGATATGGAAGCTCTGGGCAATTCCTGGAGCGGTATCTTCAGTTTATGTCGGAAGCCTCAAAGATTGTTCTAATATCACTAAATGACATTGTAGCATCAAGACAGAAAAACTGCCAGTAAGTGTGGGGAAAAATAGAATAAAGAAAAGTTTCTTTCTTCCATGTACATTTTATTTTCTGATACTAAAAAATTGGTCCTTCTGCTTTAAGAATCTCATCTAAATAATCCTGCTCAGAAGTTCTTTTTATTTTGTGCATTAGTTGATTATACATACAATCTAGTTGCTTACAAGATTAGTTACCATTTACATATTTAATCACCATTATGAGAAAACTTAATTACATATACTGTTGTAACAATTTTTAAATCTTATTCATAATAACTGTCTTTTATTTATACTAAATTTCATTATACTGAACTTATACTCCAATTGTACAAAATTTTATGTTCAATTTTTAATAAGTGATAAATGTATATATATGACAGGGTGCCTAAATTTTTCTACTCATGTTATATGGTTTTGACATAAAACATTGGATCACAACCACATCCTTCTTGGGAAGATAGTTTATTAGTAATAAATATTCAATAAATATATAAAATTAAGGGACAGATGTAATGGAAAGTAATAATTACTAAGAAGTACACTGAATGGAAAGGAGTTAATGTGCTTGCTATGATTGATTAAAAGATGATCATGAATTCACAGATGCAATAAAAACAATAAAAGATGATCCCAACTGCAATACCACCAACTAAGCACAAAGGTAAGTTAAACAAATTCACAGATTCTAGGCATCAGAATACAATCAACAGGAAGAATATTCAGGCATTGCATGTAACTGTAAGATATGTGTTAAAGCCCCACAGAGACGAAGCATTAGCACCATATTATGTCCCCTATCCATTTTTTGGAAGTGATATGACTTTTCTTCTTAAGTCTCTATATACATCGTATTTTGTAAGTGTGTTTTGGTGGAATGACTATTTTATTCCAGGAGACAGCCCTATGAAGAATTAATTGTTCATATGAAAAGAATAATAGCTAATGTAAAGATTAAAGCACCAGGGAGAAAGTATGTTAATTGAAATGTAGATCTACACTCAAATGGCAAAATACTGGCGAGATTAATAAAACAAAGAAAGGGAATTGAGTAGCAATTAAGGAATATGTGCTATGAAATCAACGATTAAAATAGCAACATTAATAAAATTCAATATTCAAACAAGCAGAAACAAATTTAATAAGCCACAATGAAAACCTCAAGAAATTTAAGAAGTAATGGTCTACATTTTTTATGCATCTATTATTGTATTAGCATGATTTATAAATCTATAATTAATGTATTAGAAGTTTATCATAAAAGCTGGAAACATAAATACCTTTATAAACATGCACACAAATACTTTCAATATATTAGTATTTTCAAAAATATACCTAAGTTACCATTTAAAGAGTTACTGTGGGGTTATAAAAATTTTAGATATATACCTCCAAATTTGTGAGAAACATGTATTATATGTGGGAAAAAAGCAATTTTTTTTTAAAAATGACTTTGGTGTACTTGAATATTATGAATATTATTAATTATAATTAGTTTATTCCCACTCTATTCACAAAGAAGAAAATGAACAAGAAAAAGAAGCAAATCTATAGTAAGCTATGAGGACATTATTTATAGAAAAGAACATATTATAAATGACACACCATAACATAGACAGCTAATTTAATGTAGTATGAACGTATATGTGTGTGTGTGTGCATGTAATTCGCCCATGTGTGCGCACACACATATATGCTTCAAAAATATAATTTTTCCAAAGTTTATTGCTTAAAATAACTATATATTATAAAATAAATGATGTTCTTACAGCTGACAGAACATGACTTTATTGAAATATTTGTTATGGACAAACCCAGCCTCAACACCACAGATAGAATCTGCACTTCTTTTGCAGAAACAGAGAACATGCAAGTTAGAGAGATTGGATTGAACATTGTGTGAACTTAGAGATAACAAGCACTATGAAGTGATTTAGACACTAAGCTGACAGAAAGATTAATTAAAATGCTAACACATTTTCTTGCTAAATCTCTAAAATGCTTGTAGCCAGGCTTATTTGAAATACAGGTACAAGACAAAAAATTTACTTTCTGAGGAAGTTAAATAACTTTCAGTCTAAAAATGTTTTATCCACTCTCCCTATAATCACAGTATATGTTACCTTGCAAAGTAGAAAGAAAAGGGGAAAAATGCCAGGATATTCCTCTGACTTTATTTTGAATTCATTCAAATCATATGCCATCAAAGAAGAACATTTGGGACTGCAGACATATGTGTATGGTTAAAGTGTTTGCTGATCTTCTAGAGGATCAAAGTTCATGTACCAGAACCCATCCATGTCTGGCCATAGAAAATTGTCTGTAACTTCAACTACAAAGTCTCCAATATCTGTTTGTCATCTCAGTAATAACTCCTGGACAAAAATTCTCAAGCACTCACAAAGCAAATCATAAAGAATAGAGACGTACTATCCAGAAAGCACAAAATCCATAACAGGCAGGAAAGATGAAAATCATAGAGAACTTCGAATTAAAATATGTTGAACCAAATCATTGAAAATGATCCAATGAAAGTTAGGTTAAAAAAAATTTATGATTTCATGATAGGCAAAAATGTTATGGTGAATCTTCATTATCAAGTTAGTGGAATTTAGAATCATTGCAGGAAACACATATCTTTGACATATTTTCAGAAACATTCAACTGAAAAGAAAAGTTCTGACTTGAATATCTGTGAAACTATCTCTTAGTAAGCTACTCAAAGAGGAAAAAAACCCACCTAAACAAAAACTAACAATTTAAACAACAAAGAATGAAAGGCAAGACAAGAAATAAAATCATGCTCCCCTACTTCCTGACTGCAGATGCAGCATAGTCAATTATGCCATGCTCCTGGCATCCTGACCTTCCTTTCATCATGGAAAGTTTCATCAGAACATGACTCAAACCTTTCATTCTTTAATTTGCTTTTGTTACATATTTTAATATATTTTACACATATATGTATATGCACATATAAGTATAATATAATATATAATAGCTAGCACTGAGATATTATATATATACTATATATATACTATATATATAATATATATATAATATATATATATATATATTATAATAACACTGAGAAAAGTGCTTAATATAGAAAAATGGTACTAAGTTATAGGGCCAACATTGGTCACCATGACCATGTAGTTATGCTTGCTTTAGAAACTAAATTGCAGAACTTGGAACTTTGGGCACACAACCCCTTGAATGTTATGAACTGCATAGGCTGAGCCACTCTAATGGAAGTTTATAGAATCAGAACATCAACAATAATATGAACAGGGAAACACATGACTCATGTGGTTTTATAGGACAACAAGAGACTCATCTCCCTGGGACAGAGACTATTCACTTTAAATTCTGATCAAGAATATGGCTTCATTCTGCCTGAGTACTGATGCATGGCTGAACAGAAAAGTAATTGACTAATGCTTGGATATGGGTGTCTGTATCTGCTCTCATCAGTTGCTGCAGGAAGTTTTTCTGATGATGGTTGTGCTAGGCACAGATCCATGAGTATAGCAGGATGTCATTAGAATCCATTTTTTTCTTCACTTTGTTTTGTTGTGGTGGTTCTTGTTAATCATGTTTTGATCTACTCTAAGCCTCTGAGCCATCCTGCTAAAAAACAACAACAACAAAACAAAAACAAAACAAAACAACAAACTTCTATTTATTATTATTCACTTTATATCACAATCACAGCCTACCTTCCTCCTCTCTTCATTGTCCCACTCATACAAATAGATCCTCATATTAACCACGCCCTTTCTCCTCAGAGGAGTGGAGTCCCACTCTTTGGGTGCCACTCAACCCTGGGGCATTTAGTTCCAGCACATCTAGACACATCTTCTCCTAGTGAGGTCTAAGCAGGCATTCCAAGTAGGATGGAAGGGAGCCCAAAGACAAGGAACAGACAGCCTCACTCCTACCATTAGAAGTTTAACAAAAATCTCAAGTTAAATAACCCCAGAATGTATGCAGAGAGCCTACTGCAAACCCATGAAGGTACAGCAATTACCATTGAGTTCCACCTGCTTCTTTTTTATGGCCATCCAGGCAGTACCTGGCATGGGCTCCATCAAGTAGCTCGAGTCTCAAGTTAGCTAAGGAAACCCCACAGAAGAGGAAGAGGAAATATTTTAGAGCCAGAGGGGGTCTAGGACACCAGGAGATCAAGGCCTAAAGAATCAACTAAGCTAAGCAAAGCTAATAGGGACCCACAGAGACTGAAGTGATAATTGCTGTGCCTTCATGGGTTTGCAGTAGGCCCTCTATACACGCTGTGGTTGTTTAACTTCAGGGTTTTTTTTTTTTTTTTTTTTTTTTTGGACACCTAACATTGGGAGTGAGAGTGTCTCTGACTCTATTGCCTATTCCTTGAAACCTTTTTCTCCTACTGGGTTCCTTTATTCAACCTTGATATGAGGATTAATGCCGAGTCTTAGTGCATCTTGTTATAATGTATTTGGTTGATATCATTGGGAAGCCTGGTCTTTTTTGAGGAGAAATGGAAAAGAAATGGATCTAGCAGAGCAGGGGTGTGGGGTGGTCTGGGAGGTGGAGATGCAGGAGAGACTGCAGTTGGGGTATATTAGATGAGAGAAGAATAAATATTAAAAATAATAAATAAATAATAAATAAATTATCATTTTTATATAATTTATTTTATAATTTATAATTTATAATTTATATTATTAATTATATATAATTTATATTATTAATTATTATTAATAAATAATAAATAAATTTTGGAGTGGAATAATTTTTTGCAAATAATGTATTTTGCCATAGCATTTGGGCTATGCTATTGTTATTGCTCATTCCTTTTTATCTGGAGCTAGTCTGAGAGATTACAAAAGTTTAGCAGAATTATTAGAAATATATATTATTTAATTTAGAGGGAAACATGAATGACCTTAATCCTGTTAAACTTAGAACCCAGATGATATTCTAAACAATTCTTTTCATATTCTGTATGCTTGAGAGAATAATCTACCACTGCCTTAGTTTAAGTTTTGAATGGGTGAATCAAACACATAACAAGCAAAGCAAAAGTTTATATAGAAAGTGGAGAATAAGGACAGAAGATAAATAACAAGTACTCATCAGAAGTGACTGGGAGATTTTGATTTGATAAACAAACACAGGTCAACAACATAATCAAATTGTGGACTTAGAAACATCTAGTACCAACTAGAAAGTTACAGCAGTAATCTAAAATTCTCTTTGGAACTCTCTCTCCATGAGAAAGCTTGTTTCTTTCTCTCATACAATAAATACTTGTATTAGAAAGACTATATAGTAAAGCCTGCCAGGAATCATTTTCCCGCTATTTGTTTTCAAGAATCTGAGGTTTCCCCCATGGTGTTATTTTGTTCCTCTTCTCTGTTTCTGTTTAACAGTAATCAGAAATAGCTCATTCCCCATAAGTGGATCTTGCAAAAAACATTGAGAAAGTAATGTTTAAGTCAGAAATTGAGAAGGGTTACTCCTGTTCTACATCTCATGTCTCAGTAAGCTTAAATGGTGAATGGTAATGTACCACTATGTTGTATGTTACATCCTATTCCTGATACAACTGACATTGTGTAATTAACTAGGGCAAGAAATGTTACTGGACAGGAAGACCTCAGATATTGAAGATGGGCCACATAAAACTATTCAAATGCAGCTAAAACAGAAAGAAAGTAGCAAAGAAAGAGAGAAAGAAAATTAAAACTGTAAAGGCCACTAAAAGGGTTCACTTCTTGAAGCAAAAGCAAGAGTGAAGACCAGAAGAAGCATGCAGAAGTATCTGCAAATATGTTCTAAGGCAGTCAGGCTTCATCTCCATGTGGTTGCAAAATTTGGCAGTTATCATGAGCAGGGATCTGGTTCTGTAGACTTGAAAATAATAAGAGAACTAGGATTTTACATAGGTCAGCACGAATGTTTCTAAAGGTCAATGTGGCCAGTCCAAATACATATATGGTATATCACATGCACTTTACATTAGTAGATAAACATGCCATTCTAGGGACCAGGGGTGAAAAGTATTTCAAATTGGCAAGGAGTGGATTTATGATGCTTGTTATTCATCATAAATATGTATACATATATACATATATTTATTTCCACTGTATATTTCCTATAAGGATGCTAAGAAAGGCTACTAGTTGAAGCTACTAAGGTTAACGTGGTACAATAACAAATCTAAAATGATTAAAATATTGAAACTATTTCTTTTTTATGTCCTAAATTAGTGCATTTAAAGTATTTAGTTTATTTATATAATCTTCCACAGTTAAATGATTGTCTTTAGTCTTCAAATAGACTAAACTTTTAAACAACTATTGGTAGTATTAAAGCCTTTGGGGATGTTTAGAGACAGACCACATGTGCTCAGCATTACTAGATGAATCTGATATTCTAGGGACTGGGCATAAAAATGTAATGATTACAGTCAAATGCATTTTGGAAATTGGTAAGGAATGACGTTAGGGTACTTACCACTCATCAATGATTGTAGCTCATTCAAAATAATATAGGGATATATAATTAGGTATATCACGGAGACTGTTTCTATAAATTCAGGAGGACCTACAAAGAATGTCAATGGCACCACAGATGGACTGGAAATTCAGGCTGAACACAAAGGAGAAAGAAAACTGAATGACAGCATTCATGTCCCGGGTTTCTGACAGGGCATGTAGTGTCTTCCTCTCCCCATTCCTCTGCTACTGTGTTTCCCCAACAGAATGAACTGTACCCTCGATCATGCTTCCAAATATTCCTGTCTTTACGTTGTCATGATCAGGTACTTTGTAACTGCCATGAGAAGAGACAATAGCACCACAGGATTCTACAGTCTGGTATCTAGCTCAAAAAATTGTTTTTTGTTTCTTCTCTAAATTTTAAAATCAAATTTAGTGAGTTATAACTTACCTTCTCCATACAATAAAGTTAACAATAGGAATCTAGGGCACAGAGTCACATGTTTGACTTTAACAGGAGCTACTTAAAAGAACCGGTTTTGTGGGGGAGGTTTGTTTAAGTGGAGTTATATATTTTTTTATTATACTCACAGACTTAAATAATAGTTACAAAAATAAAATTGTCAAAAATTTCATGTATCAACTTCCAGAAATGGCTACAACATTCTCATTTTCAGTTTTATAAGTGATGAAAAAACAATCCAGTTTCTTCCCCAAATCTTCATTTTACACCTCTTTTAAAAATGATTTAAATGTGATGTGATGGGGAAAGGGGATCACATCTGAAACATAAATGAGTAAAATATCCAATAAAAATTATTTAAATGGGCTTGAAATGCTGTGTCATTAGGCAAGGGGACATTGACCCGTCAGTAGATATGTTATGGTGACCACAACAGAATGTGTTTAAGAATTAGTTACATAAGTGTGACCTCATAAACTGAAAATCTTCTGTAAGGCAAAGAATACTATCAATAGAACAAAACAGCAGACTACAGATTGAGTAAGAATCTTAACTAGCCCTCAATCTCATAGTGGTCTGATATCTTAAATTTGTAAAGAATTAAAGAAATTAGACACTGAAAATTCAAATAACCAATTAAAACTGGCATATAGAACTATACAGAGCATTCTCAAAAGAAAAATCTCAAATGCACGGAAGGAAACCTTCAATGTCCTTGGTTATCAGGGAAATGCAAATCAAAACAACACTAAGATTCCATCTTACATCTGTCAGAGTTGCTAAGATGATAAGCTCAAGTGACAGCACATATGGCAAAAATGTGGAACACGGGGAACACTCTTCAATTGTTGCTGGGAGTAGAAACTTGTACAAATGCTTTGGATAATAATTCGGCGGTTTCTCAGAAAACTGGGAATTGTTCTACCTCAAAACACAGCTGTACCACTCCTGATCATATACCCAAATGATGCCCCACTGTACCACATAGACACTCTCTCAACTATGTTCATAGCAGCTTTACTTGTGATAGCCAGAAACTGGAAACAACCTAGATTTCTCTCAACTGAAATATAGATAAAGAAAACATTGTAGTATTTAGCTATTAAAACCACAGATATCATAAATTTGTAAGGAAAATGGATGGAATTTGAGAATATCATCCCAAGTGAGAACCAGAAAGACATGTATGGTATGTACTCATTTAGATGTGGACATTAGCCATAAAGTGTAGGATAACCATGCTATAATATACAGATCCAAAGAATCTGGATAATAGTGAGGTCCCAAGGGAGGATGCGCAAATCTCACTCAGAAGGTAAAACTAAATAGTCATTTAGAGGTGGGTAGAGAGAGTTAACTGGATAGGAGAGGAGTGGAGAAGGGGAATGGAAATGGTGACCAGGGGTGAAAAGGGGGTACATGAGAGTAGCCTGCAAGTTAGAATGGAAATCAGCTGTGGAAGAGCATTTGTGGTGACTAGCTTGAGGCATGGAAGAGGAGAAGATATATGGAGTCTATGGGGGTGATATAGCTTAGATTTCTACAAGAGGGAGAAATAGAAACTGAAATGGCCAACTCCTGCAAATAGGCAGGACTTCTAAAAGGAGGGACTGGAGCATTAATTCACCCATAAAACCTTCTGTGCAAAATTTGTCTTGGCTACAAGAAGTGCAGGAATAAAGATGAGACAGAGACTGATGGAACAGCCAGCCAGTGACTGCCCCATCTTGAGACCCATCCCAGGTGAGAGAACCAACCCCTGACACTATTATTCATACTCTGCTATATTTGCAGACAGAAACCTGGCATAATTATCTCCTGAGAGGCTTCATCCAGCAGCCAATAGTACATGCAGAGACCCATAGTCAAACACTAGACAGAGCCTGGGGAGTCTTGTGGAAGAGTTGGGGATATAAGTGAGCAAATTAGATAGTACAACAACACTATAAAAGAAGGCCCACAGAGTCAAATAACATGGGACCTGAAGGGCTCACAGAGCCTAGGCCACCAACCCAGGAGCACATAGGAGCAGCACCTAGACCCGTTACACATATACAACAATGTTCAGCATGGGCCAGGCAGTGGTGACGCATGCCATTAATCCCAGCACTTGGGAGGCAGAGGCAGGTGTATTTCTGAGTTTGAGGCTAGCCTGGTCTACAGAGTGAGTTCCAGGACAGCCAGGGCTACACAGAGAAACCCTCTCTCAAAAAACCAAAACAAACAAACAAACAAACAAAAACCCAATGTTCAGCATGGCGTTTATGTGGTTTCCCCTAATAAACAGAAAAGGGACTGTCTGTTTATGTTCCTTGTTATTGGGTCCACTTCTGCCCTACTTGGACTGCCAGGTTGGGCCTCACTGGGAGAGAATGTGCCTAGACCTAGGTGTCTAAATGTCCCAGGTAGGTGGTACTCAAGGGGTCTTCTCTTCTCTGAGAAAAAGCGGGGGCAATAGGGGAAGAGACTTGTAAGGATGAGACTGGGAAAAGAGAAGGGAAAGGAATTGTGATCAGGATGTGAGGTCAATAACGATGATGATGATGATAATGATAATAATAATAATAAAAGAATTAGTATGGAAGAAAGTAAAACACAACTGTGATCTATAATTTTTTAAAACAACTATGTTGACCCAAAGAAATAGGAAATATTATTATCTAGAGTTAGTTGACACATTACTTCTTTAAAATATTACCATAAGACACTAAGTTCAATAAAGGCATTTATGAAATTTGCAGTAATAAAAAATGTTTAAGACACACACACACACACTTTCATATACAAGTACATAATAATAATAATAATAATAATAATAATAATAATAATAATATACATATATGTCAAAATTTTTCAGTATTCTATATAAACTGAAGATTCACAGTAAAACACAAGATTATTTTATAATTGTAACAGCACTTGCTTTTCAATTCCTAGTGATTCCAAGATGTTAAACCTTCATTATTAAGTTTTGATCAATTTTGTCTCTCAAGCCATGGTCTATTTATGGTACAAGTTTTGCTACTGACAGTTATAGTGATTTTTTTAAATACTAATTAACAAAGCATAAAGCAGTACACATTAAATGGTAAAAATTGTATCCACTTGTTGAACCTAATTTGGTGGATTCTTGGCTTTATCTGAGTCACAGTTTTCTGAAGCCAACAGCTATCTGTTTCTGGACCTCCTGCAATGATTTATGTATATGCTAAAACTAATTCATCTCCAAGAGTGACAATCTATATGGCTACAATGATGCTGATGTGGGTGATTATACTAGAGTGATTAAATATGAAGTTGATTACACCATGGCTGGTACCAATAAGTCAAACACAATTTTGTACAACTGATAAAAATGTCCTTGACTGTTTCTGGCATATGTTTTAATGATCATCAAGGAATTACATATTTAATTAGTACCATTCAAGAAAATTATGTTTTTCTTCTTTTGACCTGGGTATTCTGAGGTCTTCTTTTTCACTTGATATATTCCTTGTCCTATCTTCTTCACATTGGGGGGGAATGCTTAATGTTTGTACTCATAAGAAATATAAACTAGGTCAGAGTTGTACATGTAAGATAGATTTTCAGTTATAGCAACCAGTTTAAAAATAATAGTAGCAATTGGAAAACCCTTATCTTTTAAAATTAAATATCTTTAAATCGATATAGAGGAAATATATCTTTTTATATTAGTGAAATATGATGGTGTTTTGATACATGAATACATTGTATATTTTCATCAGGTAAATGTGTCTATCCCTTAAAACATCACTTCTACATTGTAAACACTTTTAAACTCTTTTCTTCTTTCTATAACCTGTCTACTTTACACTTTCTTCACCAGAACTCATTGCCCTATCTAAAAGTTAGCACCATTGAATGAATTCTACCTCGTCCTGATATTCACAATCCAGGATTGTGGTAATGGTTATTCTCTTTTATATTGCTTTCAGAAACTTTTTTAGATTCTACTTGTGAGTGGTACAACACAACATTTGTCTTTTTGTGCTTAGAATATTTCAACAGAATATTTTCAGTCCTATGCATGTTGTTGGAAATGACAGAATTTCACTCCATTGGTGCAAATCCCATGCTTTTTCATCTATTAGTTGAAAAACAAAAAGGTTACTTGTATTTCCTGTTGATGTGAATTAACTGTAGTAAAAAACAAGGTCGTGCAGATGTCTCTTTAAAATGTTGATTTCTCATTGGGTCACAAAACAAAAAAGACATAATGGTGAGGAAGTGATTAGCAGGATGGAGAGAGTTTGAGAAATGAGATAATTAGAATGCATTTTTTCCATGTTTGAAAATGTCTAAGAATACATTTTGCATATAATGTACCGTGTTGATTTTATTTTCTTTGGATATATATCAGTGAGTCTGGTCGATTGTGTGATATCTCTAATATTTTTTTTTATCTTAGCAAGCTACTTATCTCAGATATAACATATTTGAGGCCCAAAAAATACTTTGCCAAGAAATAATATTTTCTGAAGCCATAACTGTATGATTGGCCAAGTATTGTAGTAGGCTATCAATATAGCCATCACCTTCCTATTCCTGACAGACGTAACTGTAACTTAACTTTAAACATAAACAGACGTGTTTGTCAGTTCTATGATTATGTTATGTTCTCAAATACACTATTTACCAGACCTAGTAAAAAATATCCCTGCAGAGGAAATACCTTTCTTTGGTTCACACAGTGAGGGAATAGGATAGTGTGACTGTGGAAACTGGGAACCTCTCGGACAATAGAGAAAAAACTGGAATCCTTAGTACTGTGTAGCCAGAGAAAAGTGAATGCTTCAAATGTCTTGTGATAGAACAAATGCATACTTTTAAAACAATTTTCTATAATAGATGTTATTCAACACTAAAAAAACTAGTCAAATGGACTGCCATTTAACAAATATTGTTCTTTTGCATCTTCTCTTCTTCCCTCCCTTATTCCTTCCGACTTCCGACTTCCCTTCTCTTCCTTCCTTGTCTCTTTCTCCCTCTACCTCCCCCTCTCTCCTTCCTTCCTTTCTTCCTATTTTCTCCATAATTATTTTCTTTAAATTTTCTTGTTTCCCAGGATGGTTTCAGACTTCACACAGCCAAGAATCTACTTAAACTTCCCAACCTCTGAAACTGCAGCTAAATTTACCCCAGTGCTGTGTTGATAAATCAAGAACCAGTACATCTAGCTTATCCACGGTATTGAATCTATGGCTTTGTGGATGCCAGGAGTAACTCTAAGAAGAGAGCAACATCTCAGCTCTACTCATGATATATGTAAAATTAATGTTTTTCACTGTCAAAAATTTAGAGACTAACATGTTTTCTTAGATACAAGTTTGGGACAAGTGGCATTCTAAATGAATATATGGAAAGATTGCATTTAAAGTTAGACATCACAAATGTATATTAGAAGAACACATGCAGTAAAACAACAGATTTCACAGATTTTATAATAATATTTTGGCATCATTGATCAAAATATTTTATTGAATCCTGCTATAAAATAATTCACATGTTTTACTTGATTTAAAGTTACATAAAAGCAATACATTGATGCTTAAAATTCTGTTCAATGTTATTTTTGATTTGCAAGAGAATACATGTAGTCAATGAATACATGCACTTATTCTTAACTGAATAAAAATACTTTTTCATCGAAAAAAATGTTTTCTTTTAATTATAAGAGGAATAACAGAAGCCTTCATTTAAAATGCAACATAAATCAAGGCATAAATTTAAAATGTCTATGACTTAAATTTTGTTTTTCAAAATACCTCTTGAATGCATCATTCATGGAGTAAGTATTACTTAAATATTCATAAGTAATACTAGTATTACAATATTTATAAAGAGGGAAAAAGAAAGGATGGACAAGATGGCTCAGTGGCTAAAATGCTTGTGGCTAAGAGTAACTGTGTTGATCCCCAAAATTCACGTGGAAGAAAGGGTGGATTTAAAAGTCCTAAATGTTGTCCTCTGACCATTAGAAGAGAATAATGATGTGTATGAGAATCCATGTACACACACGCGAACACACACACACAGGTGCACATATATACACATGCTTTAAAGTAAACTAAAATAAAATAGAAGACACTGTGTACCAGGCTTGCCAAATAGCTAATCTTTTTTTTTAATTGTATATTTTATTTATTTACATTTCAAATGTTATCCCCTTTCTGGGTTTCCCTTCCACAAACCCCCTCTCTTATGCCTACACCCCCTGCTTCTATATAGGTTTTCCCCAATTGACCCACCTACTCCAACCTCACCGCCCTGGCATTTCCCTACACTGGGGCAATGAGCCTTCATGGGACCAATGACTGCTTCTGCTACTGAGGCTCTACAAGGATATCCTCCGCTACATATGCAGCTGGAGCCATGGGTCCCTCCATGTGTACTCTTTAGTTGGTGGTTTAATCCCTGGGAGGTCTTGGGGGGTTATGGTTGGTTGGTTGATAGTGTTGTTCTTCCTACGGTGTTGCAAACCCCTTCAGCTCCTTCGATACTTTCTCTAACTCCTTAATTGGGGTCCCAGGGCTCAGTCCAATGGTTTGCTACAAGCATCTGCCTCTGTATTTGTCAGGCTTCGGCAGAACCTCTAAGGAGACAGCTATATCAGGCTCCTGACAGCAAGCACTTCTTTGCATAAGCAATAATGTCTAGCTTTGGTGTCTGTATATGGGATAGATCCCTAGGTGGGCAGTCTCCAGATGGCCTTTCCTTCAGTCTCTGCTCCCCACTTTGTCCCCGTATTTCTTTTAGACAGGAGCAATTATGGGTTAAATATTTGGGGATGAGAGGGTGGCACCATCCCCCATCCAGGGGCCTTGCATAACCTCTAGATATGGTCTCTACAGGTTCTTCTTCTCCACTGTTGGGCATTTCAGCTAATCTCATCCTTGTTGGGTCCTGGGAGCCTCTTGATTTCCTGGCATCTGGGAGTTTCTGGTGGCTAACACCAGTTCCCAATTCCCCCATTTCTACACACCTATGTTTAATTTTGTGACCCTCTGCATTTCATCTCTATCTCCTCTTGTATCTGATCTTGTTCCCATTTTTCCTCTGACCCTCTTCTCTTCCTCCCAAGTCCCTCCAACCTATCTCCTGTGAGCATTTTGTTTCCCCTTCTAAAAATGCCTGAAGCACCCACACTTTGGTCTTCCATCTTCCTGAGCTTCATGTGGTCTGTGTATTATATCGCGGGTATTCAGAGCCTTATCAGTGAGTACATACCATGTGTGTTCTTTTGTGACTGGCTTACCTCACTCAGGATGACATTTTCTAACTAATCTTTAGGTGTGTGCTTCCATAAAATTTATTCTTAGAGAGTAAATTACTATTGCAGAAAGCACCACAGATTTATAGTAATACATAAGGAAATCTAGCTTGAGTTAATCTAGATGATTCATTCCATTGGATATTTATTCTCTATTACAAAGGGTCAGAAAACAATGTTCCACAACATCCTGATACATTACAGTGCTATAGGACACCAAGTAAATAGCAGAGTGACCAGTGTCCTCAACAGTCTTTAACATCTGTTGACCCTGCTGACAACGCTAAATGTCTCAGGAAAGATGTGACCAAGTGTCCACTAGTAGTATGATGCTTATGATTTAGCTAGCAAATTTTGATTATATTTATTGAACACTACAAGAAGAAATTAATGTCTGTTCTTCTAGACTATTTCCAAAACCCCATTGCTTGGGAGCTCATGTAGCCTAGTAGAGAAGCTATGGTAGAGTTTTGTGGAATGTTATATTTTGGGCATGATTTGGCTGTTGCACTGATGAATTTTCATCAGCTTTGATTAGCTGGGAAAGCTACTTTCAAGATTATATTGGGAAATGGAAGGTACTTACAAGACCTCTTTCAAGTCTAAAAATTTATAATCTATTGATGGATAATAAAATAAAATGGCTCATGAAGAATTATTCTTCATTGATATTGTACATAGTGTTAGTGGAAGCTGGGACTAGAGAGACATTTTATTCATTAGCATTGCACCAGGAACTTGTTGACTTTGTTGCAAATAAATCCTACAAATGTTTCAGTAAGTTGTCATAAATAAAATCATTGATTTAAAAAAGAGAGATTAAAGCAGAAGCTGGAACATTTAGGATGAGTGAGAGAGTCAGTCAGTTGGGTGTGTGTGGTGGAGAGGAGAGTGGGCAGAGAGAGTATGAGCAAAGTATAGTTCACCTATATGTGATAATACCATAAGGGGACCTGATATCATTTATAATTAATGTATGATAATAAAGAGGTTAAGACTTGCATCCTGTATGGTCTAATAGACCCATAAAATAACAAAGCAAAGATGATCTTCAAATAACTTTTGTTGAAAACTACAATACAGCTGTTCACAAAGCATTCCAGTTCCATAAACTCCAATTTCATCTGAGTAATCTGAGAGTTTGCTGGTACCATCTTATAAGCTAGAGCTCTTTAAAATGATTATTGATGAATAAGAACATATTGCATCATCTTTAATGTATATATGAAGCTTAACTGTAATATGAGCAACTCTCAACTGCAAGGGAGGGCTGAGACCAATAAACACCAGAAGCTTTATCAGCTTCATGCCACTCAGATGTACAAAGCAAGCATGAGCGATTACCTTCTCTAATCTACTCCCAATAGAGACTGTACATAGTTATTTTTCATGGAGATCTCAAATACGGACTATAATTTTTATAATTCTCCACTAATAATAGATTTTCTTTTAACTTGGCAAATTAATGAAAATAAACTGAAATAGCCAGTTGTTTATTTCATCTTTCTTTGTTTTAGGCTATTCAATGTTATGGCTGGACTCTAGTAAAAGCAACCACTGTCAGATATAAATTGGTTTCATATATTCATGCACATTAAGATTTCATATTAATTTTCCTTTTTGGTTCATAAGGATGGATCTCTTTCAGCCTTTTCAAATGTATTTCAATGGCTAAATTTTTTATAATGTTGAATGATATTTCTGGCTTCTTGACAACTCTGAAATATCCTGAATACAATGATAATCCCTACCCAGCAGGTATTTCTAAATGAGTACAAACAAAATTATCTGCATGCAAATGTTCCTCTAATTATGGTTTGACATGAAGAGAGATACTTCATTTTCCTTATTATCAATGGACAGATTGAAGCCCAATTTTCTGTTTTAAAATTGCCTAAGGCAAGTAAACAACTCACTTAATATTGTAGTTATATATCATGGAAAGAACTCTTTATATTTGCATTCTTATTCTGCTTTCCAGTGAACATAATATTATATTGCCATCATCTCTTCTTTTATAATAATATATTTTATAATCAATGACATAGGAATCTACTTATTTGAGAATAATTATTACTTCCTGTATAAATTTGTGTTACATAATATACATAGCACATTGTAGAGACAGAACTTGATACATAATATAGATGCATATTCCTTTTTAAATGTCCTTCCTCATAGAGTACAATTAAAATAAAATACAATGAGATTCTTTCAATATTTAAATTTGTAAATTGCAAAGCCCCTCAAACTTATCAGTTCTAAGAATGAGTAAATACAGAATATTAAAATCTAGTGGCTCCATGTCCCAATAAACCTAGGAGTGACCATCTGTTACATGTAGCTTGAGGATTTTAGCATAAGGTCTCTATGTACTAGATGCTTGTGTTTCATAAAATAAATGGTAGAAACTACACGGAAATGCTAATGCAAATCCGTTAGACTCTCGTCTCTGCCATTGAAAAATGAGCTTCATTTCCCCTTTCTCACTGCAAATAACGAAGCATTCTCTGGAGAGTTGGTTAAGTACTGCCTGTAGTCACTAGTCACCGGCTGCTTTTGTGTGCAGAGATAAACTACAGTGAGGCAGCATTATTATGTGTAGGGCTTATTTAATGTTTTTAAATAATTTATTTATTTTTAATGCAATTTGGGTTACACAGAAACTGAAATATAGACCTCCAACATTAATCAGAATTGTGAGGATTAAAAGCAAGATATATTGTAATTCCTTCATGTAAAAAGTATTTTTCCCTTTTAGGATTTAGAGTAACACAAAAGAATGAACGTTTGATTTTTAATAATAATTTCTTTATAAACATGATAGAGAACATTTGTTTGATTGATATAACCTAAGGGAATGGAGATGATTATGACTAGACCTCTTCTCTAAAGGTCTAAATGACAAGGTCTGAGTGTGTCAATTAGGGATCTCTATAAAAATGTTTTACTTTCAAAATAGAATGGGGGACCATCATCATAAACATGCCTGATATAATCAATGAGTAAACTGATACACACTTTGCAATAAACTGCCTATAGTCAATTAGTTGAAATATGTTAGACACTTGTAAATTCATACATATGTAATTCAAATCTAATATTATGTAACATGAACATGCACACTTCTGTGTATTATTACTATACAATTTACGGGACTATATTTTTTTCCTACTGACATAGCCTGAGAATCATTCAGACAGAATACAGTTTAGTATAAAGAATCTCTCCATCTTTCAGCCCCTAACTCTTCTAAACTTCCAGTGTATGCTCTTCCAGGTGCTGTGCTGACCCCCGAGCCCATGAGAGAATGTGTTAAACCTTTAGCACAGTGATCCTTGTTCTTAATTTTGGAAGTGTCATACCTTTACAATTTCTAGAATGTTCACTGTATAAAGCATGAGTTACCCATGTCTCTTTGTCTTCATCTGGCACTTTCTGTCTTTTTGGTACTGAATAAATTCATTAAGTGCAGGGTTATTAATTTATGACTCTTGTCATATAAAGAAATTGTTTAAATACTCCATAAATGACATTGTTTTTCTGGTGGGCAAATCCACCTGACTTTAAAATGAAAAGAACAGTGGCAGGCAAGCTGGCTGTGGCCCCACACAGAAGAACTAGTAAGGTTGAGTGCACTCAGATGCTGGGAATCCCAGAGATTTGAATTCGGAAGGAGTCAAGCCACTTCCTACCCAATTCTGTACCTGCTCTCGAATATGTAACCAAGACAAGCCACTAAAAAAGGCCATGGGCAGTCAGTCGTGTATTGTAACTCCTGGAGTCTTTCACCACGTAAATACAACATCACTAACATCTCAAATAGAGCGAATAAGAAGCACCTACCCTAAAATCCCACCTTACTTCTCAATGTTCTTATAGTTCCTGTCCACGTCAAATAAAGCACACAAGTTTCTTTGCCAAGGATCCTCTCAGTGTGGCTGTCTTTACTGAGCTGTAATACATGGTGGAGACTTCTCTATCCTGAACCATTCACTGGATCTTGGACCCGCTGTGCTGGCCATGCTTGCTTTGCCACCTCTGCTGCTGGTGCTGCGGGGTAGCTGACAAGAGATAGCCCAGGCCATCCAAATCTCCTCACTTAGAACTTCTAACAGCTGTAACACTTCTGCCATTCCTGGCTACACCAGAGTCCCAAGGAACCTATTTGTCCCTGGCTCCACTTCACCCTCCTCCGTCTAGTTTGGCATAGAGGTGTCTCAACCCCAGACAAAAGTGAGTAAACAACAGACAACAGAACTAGATCATTTTTATGAGGTTCTATCTCCTACTAGCTTATAACATCCACCAACAAGAAGAAAAAACATATTTGGTGAACGTACTCTCATTTTATATAAATATTCATCTTCTTGTAAGCAAATGAAAATGCATACCTACATGGTTATTTTATATTAAAACATAATACAAATTTTAATATTATGAGTCTTTAAAGGCAGAATTTTAAAGCATAAATTTGCTTAATTATTACTCACAACTTGTATTGTTAATGAGAATAATGCTTTTAATTTTCTTTATTTCACAGAATAACAAGGTAAGTGTTGAAGTGTGACCACTTAAATTTGCTCAGGAAATATACTTAGGAAACATAGGAATTGCATGAAATAAAATAGTATTTATTATTCAATACTATTATTAGGCCTTTAGAGATTTAAGTGTATATATGTCTCCTGCAGAGGGATCAAGTTTGGTCTCCAGCACAATCTACTGCTCATACCCAGTGTAATTCCATCTCCGGGGACATCTGATGCTTTCTTCTGTCTTGCTCCAACACTGTGGCACAAGCTCATCTTTCCAGACATATGTAAACAAATAGTTATCAATCTAAATCTTAAAAAAAGTCCTGTTACAAAATGCAACATAAAGAAAACATATCCATAGGAAATTAGAATAGTAAAGTTTATGTTGAGAACAACACATGAGATTAGCAATATCCACATGTATTGAATGTCTAATATGATCTGATTTATATGATATCCTTTATTTATTGTTTTAATATTTTCATACTAATCTAACTTATTTCTCAACTAATAAAGCTATTGTTTGGCAAATGTTTAAGAGTCTGAATTAAAGTCTGAATTTTCAAATTCATTTCCTTAGGAATCACAAAACGCATAAACTGAGGCCCCTAAAATATAGTATTAATCCTACATGACTGATACATTTAAAATAGAGGAAAGACTGGAGATAGATACGTAAGGGGAAAAGGTCATAAAACAGTGCAGATTTATGCAACTCAAGCAGAGATACCTTGAGCACATCAACTCTTACAGCAGCTTCATTTTGGATTTCAGGTTTAAGAAAGAGACATGATTAATTTCTGTCATGTGAATCACACCAGTGATTCTATTTTGTTGTACGAGCAATCATACATCTTACAAGAAGTAAATTAATTTCTTCCAAGGTACCATAATAATGACTATCAGCATTCCTACCAGGAGTGGTGAATGTGAGGTTGACTTAGTTATTTTTATTTCTATGTTCTTGTATCTTGCACTTGTTTTAGAGGATTTATTCTATATGAAGAAAGAATGTTGTTATAATATATAAATCAGCATCACAGGATAATGTAGTAAACTTTCTTCATTCATATTTAAGCAAGTTTTAAATAAAAAGGGAAGAAAGACTGGTGACGTAACAGTTTAATCAAATAGGATGGTCTTCACTTATTTTTCTTAAATATTCACAGATAGGTTCTTCCTAGATTTTATATTTTTCTAAAATTATGTGAGATATACATGATAATCTTTTCACCATTCTAATAAAACCAGCAGTGTTGTTATGAGCCCATCAAAAATAATGCACCTTTACCATTATATGCTTGTTATTCATAAAATAATATCAAATACCATTAGCATGTTTTGGAATAGTTCTCATCTCAATGGTAATATGATGTAACTCCTAGATATTACTGACTATTACAAATGGAAAAATAAAATTATCTTTGGATATCTCGTGTAATATGTTCACAATGATGGCCTCCATTCTCGAGTCTAACATATAACTTTACAATGAATACTAATTTTAGAGAAAGCTAGAGGTTTTCCATCTTTCTTCCTATGTAGCAAGTATTGCCATACATATGAATATATATATATAACTTGTTGCTCTTTATGCTCACATTTAGAAAAGTTTGTGTTGTAAAGTATAATGTGAATGAAATACAAGGAATGTAAGATTTTCACATGGGAAAAATATTTTAAATATAGATTTTAATATTTTTCTTATTAATAAAAGTATGCTGTATTTCTATTGCTAGTTTGACATTTGTAAATCTTGGATGTCACAGTTTGTCATTGCTGATCTTACAATTTTTCTCATAGTATTTCATTTTTATGATTTGATTGTCTGAAATTTTTTAGATGTTTGGATCATTCCACAGGGAAATGGCATATCTATCATGAGAAAATAACAAGGTATTTGGTAAACAAATGGATGAAAGTTTACAGAAAAAATAAAAATCCTGAGATCTGAAAAAGGTTATTGATGTTATGTCATATATGGTTCCTAATATCAAGTCGACAAATTTTACATAAAAATATAAAGCTAAAAATTCTGCTTGTGTTATTTTTGCTGTGATACAATGTGCAATAACTATAAGATTCTATAACATTAACATCTGTTCATGTTTACTTCCAAATAGGAGCATTGGCTTTATAAAATTCTAAAAACTAATTAATTCATTAAACTATGTTCTTTTAAATATTTGTTCATTTATTTAATTTTTGAGTGAGAGAGATGAAGAGAGAGAGCAAAGGAAAGGAAGAGAGAGAGTGAGAGAGAAAGAATGAGAGAATGCCATAGTATTAGTTTGGATGTCAGAGATCAGCTTTTCTACTAGTCCTCGATATCAAACTCAGTTTATCAGGTATTGCAGCAACTGTCTTTACTTGCTAAGCCATTTTCTTAGGAGTTCTATGGCTGTGATAAAAATCCCAAGTCAGAAGTAATTTTTATAGTAAATGGTTTATTTCAGCTTCAAATCCCACATTACATTTCTCAACAAGGGAAACCAGGGCAAGAACACAAGTTAGGAATCTGTATTCATGAATCGAGGTTCTTCATTGCTTTCTCAGTCTTCTTTCTTAGATAACTCAAAACCACCTGGTCAAGGGTAGAATTGCCCTCCTGTGACAGGTCTACCCACATCAATCACCAATTGTAAAATGCACCGCAAATATTCTTACATGATGATCTAAGGAACATATTTCCTTAGTTAAGATTATTGCTTCATAGTAATGCCTAACCACCATGATGCAAAACTGACCAGTGCAGCCATGTTGTCAGCATACATAAATACTCTAAATCTAAAAGAGAGTTATCCCTTTATTTTTATTATTATATTATTTTATATGTGTGAGTATTTTTGTCTACAAATAAGTTCGTGTTATGTGTACCCATGTCTCTAGAGGTCAGAAGAGGGATCTCTAGGAACAGGAGTTACATATGGTTGTAAGTCATCATATTCATGTTATCTTGAAAGAAAATCCAGTGTTCTTACTTGATGAGCTATCTCAACATCTCTCCTTTCTTATTGATTTCATTGAGAACATGTAAGCATTAGTAAAGCTCATACTAATTTTTGTGGTATATTGACACTTTCTAAACTACTCAAAAGAAAAGGAAGTACAGAAAAACTAGAGAAAGTGGCAGAGAGAGAAGAGAAAATGGCACATGGAAAATATTTTTATGAAGAAAAACAAGGCAATATGTGATTTAATTTTTATTTGTTTCTTTTCTTATCTTATTGATGATTTTATTTATTTACACCTAAATTGTTGCTTCCTTTAGGTTCTCCCCTCCCAGATTTCCATACCCCATCCCCACTCCCTTTGCTTTTGAAAGGGTGCCCCACCTGCCTCCAGCACTCTCAATCACTGTAGCATCCAGTCTTTACAGGCTTAGGTGTATCCTCTTCCACTGAAGCCAGATAGGGCAGTCCTCTGTTACATATGCTTGGGGCCTTGGACTAGCTGATGTATGCTCTTTAGTTGGTGGCTCAGTCTCTGGAGCTTCTAGGGGTCCAGGTTAGTTGGCACTGTTGGTCTTTTTATGGGGTTGCTACCCCCTTCAGTTCCTTCATTCCTTTACCTAACCCTTCAATAGGGGTCCCAGACCTCAGTTCAATGGCTGACTGTAAGTATCTGCATCTGTCTTTAGTCAGTAGTTGACAAAGGCTCTCGGAGAACAGCCATGATAGGCTCCTGTTAGCAAGCACAACATGGTATAAGTAATAGTGTTAGGCCTTGGTGCCTACCCATGGGATGGATCCCAAGTGGGGCTGGTCACTGGTCAGCCATTCTTTCAGCCTCTGCTCAATTTTGTCCCTCCATTTCTTTTTGACAGAAACAATTGGAGTCAAAACTTTTGAAGGTGTGTTGGAAACATCCCATTGTAGTATTTGTATTGAGAATGATATTATTCTTGAAATCCACATTGTCCATCATTAATAATGGTTTGATCACTTCATACATTGTTTTCTAACAGATTCAGTTTTTCTGTTTTGGTTTCGTTCAATTACTAGATAAAAACCTTGCCATGTATGACACCTTATCTATTAGATAAAATTTGTCCTATAACCACTGACTTCTGGTCTATATCAAATATTCTCTGTGCATTCATATATGAAATGAATTAATGTATATCATTCAAGTAAAAATAACAAATTTTGTGTAGAATTCAAAGTCATCTATGATATTAAGATTGAAAGTATAATCAGTAATTTTTAATGAACTGTTGCTAGTTTATAATGGTGTTGTGCTTCTGTATTAGTAGTAGTATTTCATTATTATTCTTCTATTCACAAAAATCCCAAATATAAGCATATTTATATGTCTTCTAGAAGTGTCTGACATCTCCATTAGTCAACCAGGCTATAATTTATATTAGCATTATAGCGTAGATGTAGATACATATACAGGATAAGTATAGTTATACACAATTTGTATATTTTGATTATTTATTACAAACCATATTAATGAGTCTATTTATAAACTTAAGTCAATCAGTGGAGGCATGAAGATATTGCCCTGTTTTACAGATCTCATTTTTAGATTAGTAAAAATAAAAAAACAAGTAGGGAAAGGCTTTGTTATAATCTTGTTCTTCTCATTAATGCACACTCACAATATAATTAGTGCTCTGTGCATTTCTCATTAGCTAGGTTGTGCACATTATTTAAATTCAGATTTAAGTAAAATTGAGAGGAGAAAGTAACGTTACAAATAATGGTTTTAAATAGTTTTTTGAAATAAAATCTTTATTAATGTTTTTATTAATGTATTCATCCATATCACATGGACATTCATTTTATTAAGACTTGTCTCAATGATCATTTCCTTATGGAGCAAAGGATTAATCTTTATGTGTTGTATTTCTACCACAATGGTAAGACCAATTCCTTTAAGAATGAGCCAGGACAAAACATAAACCCTCGTGTATCAAGTACTTCCTTAAAGTAATCAGAAAGAAGATTTTTAGCTACTTAAACTTTGTCTACTTTACATCTCGAAAAGCTTATTCTGTATTTACTGGACAATGAAATAAGTGGCTATAAAATTCTATGTCAATATTGGAGCTCTCCGATTGAGCTCCAAAATTGTCACTGCATGTTGCATACTTAACAGAATAACTGTTTATGCATAACTTAAGAAACCGTTCACTCTCCTAGTAATATTTTACATATATATATATATAAACTTTGCATAACATTACTATTTTATCAAGGTTATTCTAGCAAACCATCACATATTGAGAATTCAATGTAAGATAAGTATTCCATATGTATGTGTTCTGGAAATGCATATTCAGGCCACCTAGGGAATAGTGCTTTCCTTGTTATGTTGGCAACATTGTCCCCCTTTTGACTTCAAGTGGAGCCCTAATCTTTAAGAAGTATCAGTTCTATCTGTCTCTATTGTTACTTATAAACACATATAAATACTTATAATGTCAACTTACATTACTAATTACATCTGAAACAAATATAAAGTTTCAAATGAAGATGAATTATAAATCTCCAAATATACAGTTAGTAATATATTTTCACTGTGGAATAATAATTTAAACTCCAGCAAGCCTTTATGCTTATTCTCAAGTATCTAATTAATAGTCCTATACTTGGTGTACAGTTTATGTAGTACATCGATTAGATTTTAAATTGCTCCTTTGAGTTTGGACATAAATGTATTTATAGTTACAGTTTCAGAAAATGACCCTAAAATTTAGACATAATTTTCATAATTTAAGTTGCCAAATCATCTTGCATACTTAAATCTATACACAGAAAATCTGAGGGCCATAATTTTATCTGCAGTTACTATAATATCCATGAAGTTTCTAAAGCTTATTCAACATGTAGTTTTGTTTGTACCTTTTGCTTTTATAATTTTATCAAATTTATAATTTTAAAAATTTAGTAACTATTGTTCATCACTGTGCTTTAGTGTGCTGTACTTTATATTGTTCCACATATGACTGAGATCAAGAAGACTTTTTCTAGGCAATCTCCAGCAGAATGCTGTTCTTTGGTTCTATTCCTATTTCAGAATCAGCAGTATACCCTCCAGGTATATGTCATGTAATATTACTTCACCTCTAGTTATTAGCATTTAATAATTGCTTAATGTTTTATTTTTCATTAATCCATTTGTGAATAACTCAGTCATTTCACTATTTTACATTTTTATTCCAAGATAGGTTTTCTTTGTATAGTTCTCACTGTCCTGAAACTCACTCTGTAGACCAGACTGGCCTTGTATTCAGAAATCAGCCTGCCTTTGTCTCCCCAGTGCTAGACATAAAGGCATGCAATGCCATGACCCAGCCTCAAGAAAGATCCTTATGAAAATATCAGGAGGGCAATATCCTTTGATATTTTAATTTTATTTTCATTTACCAAAGAGGCAATAGAGAGTTTGCACAAACATTGTATATTACTTTGAAAATAATTTGAAGAAGTTCTATATTATTGTAAAAACTAGTCATATCCTTATAAATTTCTTTTTTTTCATTTTTATTGGATATTTTATTTACACTTCAGATGCCATCCCCTTTCCCCATCCTCCTCCCTTAGAAAACCCCTATCCCATGCCCTCTTTTCCTTTTTGCATTTATACACTTTTTAAAAAATGTTAATCAAAGGCTTTATAGGTTTGGTAATGCTCAATCAGAGGTGTAACCCACTACCCAACCTAGATATACCAACTGTCTTTGACTGGTGGAGATACGTGAATATCTGCCTCCCTGTCTCCTCCCTCTTTCTCTCTCTCATCACCTAGCTTCTCCTCTCCTTCTTCTCCTCATCTCCTTACTCCTTCTCCTCCTCTCCTTACGCCTTCTCTTCCTCTCAGTACTCCTCCCACCTTAGCTCCTCCTACATATCACCCTTCCTGTTAAAATAAAACTTTTCTCTCAAAACACATTTAGAGCATAATGATACCTATTTGTACCAGTGAAGTACAAGGTAGTTCTAATACCCTTCTATCAATTGCATAATAGCTTGCTATTGTTTGTGTCCCTTTTGAATTTCAGGTTCTACTAAATTGATAATTGTGATATGTAGCACACTAGTCCATGATGACATCTTTCCAATGATGGGGATCATCTGAATAGTGAAGACTGAGCTGACATTTGCTGACATTAAGAAGGGCACAATCAGGCAATGTCAATTCTCTGCCAGGGTAGGTATTTCCTCTCTCAGTGAGGCTCATACAAAGAAGTCTTACAAAGACTTACAAAGTCATACAAAGAACTACAAAGTTTTATTCAACATCAGCATGCTGTCATCTAGGAAACTTCGGTCTTTAGAGTAATGAAAAGTACATTTCTGTTGTTTATAAAATCCAATACATTTTTACTACCTTTGTTTATAGGAGCCTTTGTATCTGGATAAAAGTGATATTTCAATGATACTTGAAATATTTGATAACCCCTAATTATGATCTACATTACCACATTCTGTATAAATGAAATATAATAAACTTTCAAGTTTATTATGAGTAGAATGTTTCATCTTTTGATCCTTTAAATTTTCTTTCATTAATGTTTTACAGTTTTTTGGTATGAGATAATTTTCACTGATTTCATAATGCATGCAGTATATTGCAGTCAAATGCAAAATGAGCATAGTCATTAAAATAATTCAATAAATTATAATTTTAATCTAGTAATGAATGTATCATTAGTAAAATTTTATGTCATAAACTTATTTATCTTCCAATCAAATAAACTAGTTCTGAATGCTATAATACTCCAAAACTAGTATCTTTATTCATAATGAGTTCTGTAATTGAAAATTTGACAAATAAAAGGATGTATATTTTCTAGTAAGAAATTTTTTGATTGTGTAGAATATTCCCTGGTTATATAGTAAAACATAGCTTTTTATCTATTTGTATAAAATTTGATATTTGACTATCATACTCCTTAGCAAAAATGGCTATCATCTTTATTCACAGGCAGGTTTGGAACTCAGTAGTAGACCAGAGGAAAGAAGTATTTAATTGTTTCACAGAAAACTGCTTATGTAACTCAGATGTTCCAAACAATGAAATGTATCTAATGTAAATGTATCTACCATGAAAAAGTAAACATACCAGGGTTCTTTATAGAAATTTATGAATTATGAAGTTGAGAAGATATTAATATTCTTCAAAACAGAACCATTGTCTAAAAATACCCAAACAGATTAGGATAGAGAAACATGGTGAATACAAAGGGATTTCCATATAACGCAATAAATATTGTTCCTGAATTTAAAATATTAAAAGAAAAATATTGGTAAGGAAACATAAGAAAGAAAAATAATAAAATGTACTCTTAGGTATTAGAGTATCTACATATGAAATAACATATTTGCAATGAATATGTAATAAGTGTTGGAATGGCTTTCCAAATGTTAATATCACATTTTTACATCAATGACATCAATCCTATTATATAACCATAACTTATGTTCCAGCAAAGAAAAATTGATCATGATGTTTATTAAGACACCTACTCTATTCATAATGGAAAGAGTAGTTTAAAGTAGGATAATCTTACACAAAAATATATACTGGAAACTCCAGGCAAATACAAAAAATATTGTTGGTACACTAAGATAGCCAAAAAAAAAAAAATCGAGAATGGAAGTTAGGCAACTTCAGCCTACCCCATCCTGTTCAGCAAGCCCTGTAATATGAAGGATGATCAACCTGTAAGATAAACATGAGCCAAAAAAATGAACCCAGCCACTTCCTGACAAGGCCACTGGCCTATGGATGGGTCTTTGAATTGTGAGACTCCCTCAATAATCAGACTGTCAAATTATAGCCAGTTACCGAGGAATATTATAGAACATTATGTGTATGGTTGATGAAAAAAAAAAAAACATATCTCATGATAAAATAAAAGTCATGTGTAGATATGTTTAATATACACAGAGAGATAAACATCTTTAATGAATTATTAAACTTGAATTTCAATTTCTGTAGAAAGAGTTATCTTCTCTAGGTAAATTGTACTGATCTCAAGAATGACACAAACCAGATAGAAATTCAAATATTCAATTAGCATCTTATTCCGTATGTAAGCTGATAATAAAAGTGTGTGACCACAGGGAATGCAGAAAATGCACTTGACAAATCCAGGACATGCTCTTTCCATGTCTCTTGACAAGCATAGCATGGAGAAAAATTCCTTTTATTACTCAAAGAATTCTGGTGGGACTGGAGAGAGCTCAATGCTTCAGAAAACTTTTGCTTTTTCAGAGAGCTGGCATTCAATCTCTAGCATCTAAAGAAAACAGTAAGCTAGAATCGTCAAACTTGGTGATGAAAAAATATATAGTTTTAAAGGTTTTTAAATAGAAAAATTTACATCTTTTACCATTCTACTCGAGAAAACATTGGCAACCCTCTTGGGCACAGCAAGACATCTAGTCCATATTACTCTCTCAATAGATACTGCAAAACTTCACCTTGTAGTAACCAGTATCCTTCTTCTACACTGTGCCTTATTTGTATCATTTAAATTCTTTTCATAGTTATGCAAAAGGTCAGCTAGCTAATGGTATTCTGGAGAGAGATACACCGAAAACTGTGGTGGTGCTGTTATGTCTCTGGGAGTTCACATTTCATATGAGAACACTCTTCTCTAGATGCATTATATGGCTCTTCAAAATTTATCAGCCAAGTGATAATTTTCAAGACTTTTGCTGTTATGACTCTATAGAAATACTTGAGAAATATCCAACAACATTTACATATTTAAATTACAGACCGAAATCTAAATACTTGTCAAATCAATGGTCTCAACATAAACCACATGGAACTTAGGCATGATACTCAGAAAACAGATGCAAAATTTTAAATTTTATAGCTTTTGAGATTATTACCAGCACTGTTTCAGCATCTGTCATTGTTCTGTGTCTCATATTTGCTGCAACACCATTGTCATATGTGTAATTATTTTAAAATTTTCATCATACAAAGTTTTGCCATTGGAAATAGATTTCTAATAATGATATTCATACTATCTGTTTTCAGTTGAGCGGATTAACTGTAGAAAATGCCATGACTAATCACATTTTAAAATATGAGAGGATATACATGCTTCTAGGTGGGGAAGATAATAGGACATGGTTCTTATTTTAACATATTTATGAACCTGTACTTTTTACTATGCATGACTACATTGAAATCTGAAATGGAATATGTGAATAAATATGAATAAAATCATGTCTACAGGGAAATCATTGTCTGAAGTATGCATAACAAAGGGTGCTATGTCAGAACATGTAAAATATCACAGTGTGCTTCAAAGATTTTATCTACTTAATATTCAAAACAGAAATCTTGAGCTTATTTGATTTTTTTGTTTGAAGGTGCTCATGTTTAATCAATACATTAAAAAAATCCTTTCTTGAATATGTAGAGTATCTTTTCAAACATTAATATTTTATATTTTGGTGCTGCTTGTTTGGTATTTTTGAAAACACATTGTTTTTCTAGTTAATATAATAAATTTCAACAAGTTTCAACTGACAAAATTATTCCCGACAAAGAGAAATGCGAGATACTCATTAGAGCTTACAACAGATAAATTCTTAAGATCAGTTTCAAGAAGATGACATTTTATTTCTCCGTAAAAAGGGGCAGTCTCAATAGAAATGAAGAAATAATTAAACAGACAAAAATTCAACAGCTTTCAAAGTGTTCTAATAGTAACTGGTAGCATGCAAACACCTTACATTTATTTTGTGTTACATGTTATTGCTGATCCTGCAATACTGTTAAGGATTACTTGACAATATAGCTTATTTTTGAAGGTCATTCCTCATGTACAAGCTAGGGATACTATCATTCCCTTGAAGTATTATTGGACGTACTGTAAACAAGGTAAGTGAAATGGCTATTATGCATGGTATTATTTAATAATGGATATTATTTTATTAGTTTTGTGGGAGAAATGATATATATAATTAGATTATCTATGGTTTCCTTAACTTTTAAATATTTATTTTTTATATTATGTCTTTCATTTTAAATGTGTGTGTAGTGGAGTTGTTTGTATAGGTAGGTGTGTCTGTGTGTGTGTTTCTGTGTGTGTGTGTGTATACATGCCAGAGTAGCTGGAGAGTGATAGTCAGTTGATTGACACCTATCATCCTGACAAGGGTGATTGAAACAACACTGATTTCTTTCCAAAGAAGTCTATTGTTTTTAATTGATTAGCCATTTTCTGGTCCCTATTAAACATAGGGTACAGATCTCCATAAAGTATTTTCATCTGAGGAATATCGAATGGCCGAGAAGCACCTAAAGAAAAGGTCAACATCTTTAGTCATCAGGGAAATGCAAATAAAAACAACCCTGAGACTTCTCACACTAGTCAGAATGGCTAAGATTAAAAACTCAGATTAAAAACTCCAGATGCTGGCTAAGATGTGGAGAAAGAGGAACACTCCTCCATTGTTGGTGGGATTGTAAACTGGTACAACTCTGAAAATCAGTCTGGTGGTTCCTCAGAAAATTGGACATAGTATTATCTGAAGGTTCAACAATACCACTCCTGGGCATATACCCAAAAGATGCTCCAGCATATAGCAAGAACACATGCTCCACTATGTTCATAGCAGATTTATTTATAATAGACAAAAGCTGGAAAGAACCTAGATGTTCTTCAACAGAGGAATGGATACAGAAAATGTGGTACATTTACAAAATGGAGTACTATTCAGCTATTAAAAACAACAAATTCATGAAATTCTTAGGCAAATAGATGGAATTTTAAAAAATTATCCTGAGTGAGGTAACACAATTACAAAAGAACACACATAGTATGAACTCATTGATGAGTGGATATTAGCCCAAAAGCTCACAATACCCAAGATATAGCTCACAGACCACCTGAAGCCCAAGAAGAATGACCAAAGTGTGGATGCTTCAGTCCTTCTTAGAGAGTAATGGAATACAGGAGGAAATATGAGACAATGTGTGGGGCAGAGACTGGAGGAGGAACTGTCCATAGAGTACCCCAGGTTCCATCACCACATACAAACACTGTTGTGGAAGTGCATGCTGACAGGAGCCTGATATACCTATCTCCTGAGAAGCTCTGCTAGAGCCTGACATATACAGAGGTGAATGCTCACAGCTAACAATCAAAGTAATCACAGGGTCCCCAATGGAGGAGTTAGAGAGAAGATTGAAGGAGTTGAAGGGGCTTGTGGCCCTATGGGAAGAGTAACAATATCAACAAACCAGAGCTTCCTAGGTCTAAACAGCTAGCTTGGGACCACACATGGAGGAATCCATGTATCCAGCTGTATATGTAATGGAGGATGGCCTTGTCAGGCATCAGTGGGAGAGGAGTTCCTTGGTCCCTTGAAGGCTGGATGCCACAGTGAGGGAGAATTCAAGAGCAGGGAGGTCAGAGTGGGTGGATGGATGGGGGCACACCCTCATAGAAATAGGAGGAGGGATGATTGGATAAGAGGATTTGGCGGGGGGGGGGAGAGTAGGGAAAAGGGATAACATCTGAAATGTAGATAAATAAATTATCCAATAACAAAAAAGAAAAACAAACAAACCAAAGAAAATGAACAAAAAACAAAAATAAAAAACAAATAATGGTACTAGCTATTGCAGTCGAGCATTTGAGACTTTTTGGCAACAATTCAATATTACCTATATTACTGGGATTCCTTATAATTTTCAATGGCAAGGACCTGTGGCAGGGGTCCACAAAACTTTAAAACAATATTGTCATAAAATAAGAAAAGGGGAGGTTTATTCCTGTACATCACAAATTTATTTAAATCATTTTTCATGTTAAATTTTTTTTAAAATATTGGATGCTGAATGTCCACGGCACTCTACAACTAGGGATACTTATGCATAGGTGAAAGGGAAGGATTCACTTACTGGCATATGGCATGAATTAGATCAGGTATTAAATATGGGGAAGAGGTCATGTTTGTGTTTTATTTGCAGAATGCTGAGGGAGCATGGTGGCCGCCAGAGCAACAGGTGAGAGATGCTGATGCCTAGACAAAGAAGATGCTGACCTGTGAGCTTGCTGAGTGACCTGACAATGGTGACTTGAAAGCTATATTGGACATATGTTCCTGACCCACCTTTGCTTACCTATACCTCTGATGGGACAAAATGCAGTGCCTCAAGATTTTAGAACTTGTGGAACAGAGAATCAAAAAGAGAAGTTATAATGACTCTTGTATTTTTCTTAAATGTGACCAGTTATTTGGACTCAATCATGGACTGGTCTAGAAATCAATGCAAAATAAGTCTTCATTTGGAAGTTTGGTTCTGGACATTTTCAGAGACATATTTGGAAATTAGCTGCAGTTCTCTATGATGTTATCTTATCAAGAGATAAAGTTAGAGTAGGATCTGGATTTCAAACAAGTGTTAGTACATGTGTTAAGGTTCTTTTGTCAAGTTAGGATTACTTTAGTTTCTTCTACAGTATTTCATGAAACTTGCATTGATTGTATACTTGCTAATAGTGTTAGTATGTTGAAATCTGGCATGTCAGTTACAGAGATCTATCAACCAGCTTTGGTTTTATTATCCTGAGTATCACAGAACCTTGGTATTCTGAAAAAAAGCTTGCTAGTACTGGAAGAAGTGAGTCAGGCTTTAAGAAGAAGCAAGAGGGTAGTGGCTTGAGTATTGCTGGTTATAATAGTTTTAATTTCATTAATTTCTAGCACCACTGCTTCTGCAATTGCTTTGACAGAAGTTAAGGCAGCTTCTTTTGTTAATCATTTAGCAAAAAAAAAAATGTTACTAATGTGTAGAATATACAAGAGGATTTAGATAGGCATTTGGAACAATGGATTGATGCTCTTTATCCTATTCTAATTATTGGAAGGAGATTCAGAGTTAAAAAGCCATCTTGTGTGTCATGCCAAAAAACAGTGGATTCATGTTAGTTCTAAAATTTACAGTGGTAGTCATTATAATTAAGAAAAAGTTTAAAGACACTTGCAGTGTATTTGGCATAATTCTAACACCTCTCTTGATGTTTTAACTTTGCATAGTGAGCTTATGAATTCAAACAATTCTGCTCTGCTGAGCATTGATAAGGCCTATACTGCAGACAAAATTACCCATGGCCTGAGGTCAGTATTTCTTTTTTGTTCAAGCTTCAAGAATGACATATATAGCTTGATCAGGCTAGCCCTTTTTGTCCTGGGAAAACTTTTATTCCCGCCCATTCTACTAAAGCTTGTCTTTAACAACATCATCATGTTGGCAGCCAAAATACATGGCTTGAACCTGAAAATGGGCCCCCAGACAGAGTTATTAAATTAACAAGCTGGCAAGCCAAGGACAGGTAACTCTCTGCACAGAGCCTTACTAACCTAAGACATAAGTGCATTGGTTTTGATAATGCATATTCCATGATGTGTAAGGAATGCATTCTTGGGAGAACGACCCAAGACAGGCTCAGTCTCTTTTATGAAATAAAAAAGGGGAAGAGGCAGAGAGCTTTGGGGCTACTTAGCAAGGATCTGGTGACATGGGCCAAGGATAAGGAAATGGGCTGCTTGGCAAGAATATGACATTGGACAAGGACAAGAACAAGGAAGTGGACTTCAGATAGGAATCTGATATTAGGCTAGAACAAAAAAGTAATTTCAGGCAAGAATCTAAGTCTTAGGCTAAAACAAGGAAATGACTTTGGGCTAGGACAAAGAATTTGTCTCATATATTTTGGTCATCCTGATAAGCCCCTAGAAACAATGATCATGGAGTGTTCATGGAATTGTTTATTGTCTTGCTTGCTCTCTGACCATTTGTGTTTATTGTCTTTCTTGTTCCTTGACTATTTTCACTTATTGTATTGCTAGTTCCATAACCTAGGTCTGACCTTAATACTTGCATGCAATAAAAATGGTATAAAAGCAAAAAGCAGTAGGGTGGAAGGCAGAGGAGGTTTCTAGGAACGGGAAATGGGGAAGGGGAAGGCATCTGAAATGTAAATAATAAAATATACAATAAAATATATAAACTTGCATTTTAATTACTGTAATATCAAATTTAAAATGTGTATGAGATGGGTTACTTCTGTTTTATTGAAAAACAATTTAAAATACTTTAAAAAACAATGTTAATATTTCTGACTATTTGTTGATACATATTAAATTTACATGAATTATTATTACATTCTTCTGTTTGTATAAGAGGTGTGTCTTATCCTCATAGAGAAAGGTTAATGTTTCTAGGCTCTTGAACACTAGTCTTTCCATCATTGTTTTTACAGAGAAGTTTGATTACTGAAAGAGATAAATTACCAAAAAAAAAAAAATGAAATTATGGACACAATTTGATCTAAAAGTAGTAAGATAAACCTTTCTCAATCTAAAAGCTTGATATCATCAAACCCTGGAGGTCAATATCAAGTGGATCAGGTGAATACATCCTGTTGCATCTCAGAGTTTTCATAGTTGAAAGTAGGACATTGGAGGGCATATTTTTGCAGATTCAAACTGCTTTCTGCAGGAACTTTTTTTTTTTTCAAAATTGAAGGGTTAGCAACATGTTGGACAGGGTGTTTTGTACCCTCCCATTCCAGGGAATATGATGGGTATCAGCTGCTTTCTGGAATCGCATAGACAGCAGGTGTCTTGAAAACATAGACCTGTTTGCTGGTTTAGCTTCACATTTGAGGTGGCCTATATTTCCCAATCTCTTGTCTCATTAATCCAACATATGGTAGCTGAGAAAGATCAATGTTTTGAACACATTCTTTCCTGAAGCCAATGTGTGATTCCAGTAAGCATCCTCAAGACAGTTTAGATAAATATAAATTTTGTTATTATTTAATAAAACAGTCATATTTTTATTTTTTTATTATTAATTAATTTTCTATAATAGTAAGCATTTGCATAAAGAAACTTCTTTACCACACAGAATTTATTAAAAACATAAACCATTGCCTTAAAAATCATGATAATAATAATGAAAATACTAGGTGAAATAAAATAAAATCTTAAATCATTTTTATTATATTTATTTTTTAGATTATAATTCCCTTTTTTTCTATTTTCATTTCCCCTTTCCTTCCTTCCTTCCTTCCTTCCTTCCTTCCTTCCTTCCTTCCTTCCTTCCTTCCTTCCTTCCTTCCAAACCTTCCCATATACCGTTCCTTGCTCTTTTTTTTAATTTTGTGGCTTCTTTTATATTAAACGTGGTGGCATGCATCTATGCATATACATATACATGCCTAATATAACCCGCTCAGTTTGTGTAATGATATATATATATATATATATATATATATATATATATACATCAATTCATATATATATATATATATCTCCCAACCTGACAATTTGGGATTCGTTAACTATTGGTATGCTTTGCTGGGAGGAGAGCAAGGAAGAAAACTGTTTCTACCACTCCTCTATTCCTTGGATTTTTTTGTGTAGGGTTGAGGCCTTTTGTACTCTCCACCCCAACTTCCTCCTTCCTCTTCCTACCCTTCTACTTTGTCCACTTTGGCATGTCTGAGATGGTCATCATCATTAACCTTAATTTCAGGCTGTAGTATTGTTGAGTCAATATGGCTTTGCCTCTGACACTCCTGGCAGACACACTCTCACCACAAGTGCTCTCATCCTCTTGTTTTTACATTTTTTGCCTTCGCTTCAACCATGTTTCCTGAGCTTTTATTAAAGGAACCGTCTTATTCTGAACAAAGTCATGCCACTTAATGCAAAAGTAAGATAGATCTACAAAGAGTCATGATTGTTATTTCTGCTGTATTGATTTTTTTTGTCAAGATAGATGATAACACTTTAAATGAAACTTAACAAAGGATAAGCTGTGTCAATGACTTCATTTGCTAGCTGACGCTTTTGCATGCAGGAGGTCACTTAACACTTATAACCACGTGATGTATTGTTTTCAATAACTCATTTTACAAGTGGAAATGTAGAGACTCTCACAGATAAGATGAATTGTTTTAGATAATTCTTAAGATCCCAGCACTACCATGACGGTGTGATTTGAAGTAGGAACCCTATATAACATTTTGTCACAGAGCTTGGGGATTTGTGGGGTAGCAAAATCATCAACGCCCCCCCCAAATAAAACATATACTCCATCTGGACTTATTAGTAAGTAAAGCATTTTATTTACAAGACTGCTAACTTGAGTTCCCTCTCTAGACTACATAAGAGAAGGAGAGAACTGATTTTCACCTTCTGTGCTCTACACTTAATACTCATGATTGCACCTTGGTGTCCACGTTCACACATGTATCATCATCCCACTCACAATAATGACAATAGATAAAATGAAGAGAAATACAAAGGTAACATTAAACAGACTGGGGAAAATACACTTGTAAGATGACAGTGACAATAAGAAATCGAGTTGCCACCGTGGTGGACCCAAGTTGGAGAATGCTTTTATATGTACTCAGGTTTATTACCAGTATGTTCATGGACTCAGATATAAGGGAAGCATTGTTTTGATGTTAATATGGAAAAAAGGAAAGAGAGAGAAAGAGAAAGAGAGAGAGAGAGAGAGAAAGAGAGAGAGAGAGAGAGAGAGAGAGAGAGAGAGAGGCAGAGACAGACAAAGACAAAGACAGAGAGAGAATGAGAGAGCCACAAGAGTGATAGAGACAGGCTAAACTGTGAATTTATGATATAAAGTCTACAAATAGTAAAGATTAAGGGGTTTTGGAGGTCCTGACTGATAAGCTGGCAATGCAATGGAAGATCCTGCAAATCTAAGTCTGTAAAGATGTATTGACTTACTAGAGCTGCAGTGATGTGAATAAGTCATAATGGCACAGGTCCATAAATCAAGAGATTTTTTTTTTAAAGTACATCTTGGTTACTGTTAAGTTTCAAACCCAGGACAAACTGCTGAGGTTCCTTTTTAACAAATCAAAGCTGACCTGGCCACCACATTCTCCAAGCATCCCTCAGTCTCTACTTGTTACAGATTTATGGCTTTTTCATTCTGTCATTATAAAACAAAACAACAACAACAAAATCATTGTCTTAGGTAGGGTTTCCATTGCTGTGAAGAGACACTATGACCAAAGCAACTCTTATAAATGACATTAACTTGGGGCTAGCTTACAGATTCAGAGGTTTAGCCCATAATCACTAAGACAGGAAGCATGGCAGCATTCAGGCAGTCATAATGCTGGAGAAAGTGAAAGTTCTATATCTTCTTCTGACAGCAAACAGAAGACTCGCATGTGGTTAGGAGGAGGGTCTCAAAGCCCAAGTCCCTAGTGACATACTTCTGGCAACAAGGCCACATCTACTCCAAAAAGGCTCCACTTCCCAAAAGTGCCACTCTCCTGGGTCAGGCATATTCAAACAACCACAATGATGTAAGTGATAACTCAGTTTTGGAACTTGGCATTTAGCAAAATCCAAATCTATATCCCCAGACTATAGCCATTTATAATTGTCTCTAAAATAAACTATCTTGTATCCCTTTAAACACAGGCTTTGTGTTTTTATGTCAACAGCATTATTGTTGATGGATACCACATAAAGTATAAAGTTCCACAGTTATCATTACTATGAATGATGCAGCTTGGAGTTTAAGTTCCTTTGGTTTCCATAGAGTGTCAAGGACTTGCTCATCAGCATTCTCTTTAGTGGTTTACAATGAATTTTTGACATCTGTATTTTGCATGCTGAAGAAAGATTAATTTAATGATCTCAGACTTCATTTGTTGAGGATTATTTGTCAAATGCTTTCATTATAGTAATATGTATGTGCTTAGATTGTGTGTGTTTACTGCAATTTTCCAGTCATTAGGCATTAGACATTTATATATTACAATTCAAATGTGACCTCATATTGTGTGCACTAACAATTTAATAGTCATGTGTTTTCTTGAATGAGGTTATTTTAACAACTAACAAATTACTTACCAAAGCAATTACACAAAATTGATGGGTTACAGAACATTCTTTTCCAAATACACAATCAAAGGCACATGGTCAACATTTTACATAGTAAATATGTGTCACATGCCATGCAACTGACATATTTCCAATGACTTTATTTCTTTCTCACACTAATTCTTGAATTGCTCTAACAAAAAAGAAGGGAAATTTAGTCAGCCTAACATATGTACTGCTTATTACCAGAGTCTTCTAAGATCCCACCAACAAAAATACAATTAACTTAGTTTGTAAATCCATTGATTTCTCCCAAAAGGACTGAATTGGTTTCTTTTGCTTCACTGTTGATTTCTGTTCTAATTTAAAAGTATTTCGGTTCATTGTAATAAGGAGGACATGTTCATACCAGAGGAAGCATATGGAGAGAATCCTTCTATCACACTAGAATAGGATTAGAGAGGGAGGCTAGAATGTACAAGTAGGCTGTAACCTGTATTTAGTGACCTAGATCCAACTCACTCCACTCATTCCTGAAACAGCTCCATAGGCCAAAGAATACATATCATATCAATGTATGAGTGTCTAAGGTGTCTTTATAGCATGTTAACATGTGGATGAATGACCAAGGTACTGATTAGTCATGGCCTCCCTCTCCCTCCCCCTCCCCCTCCCCTCTCCCTCTCCCTCCCTCTCCCTCTTCCTCTCCCTCTCCCTCCCCTCTCCCTCCCTCTCCCCCACCACCTCCCTTCCCCCTCCCTTCCCCTCCCATCCCCCTCTCCCTGTCCTCCTCCCCCTCTCCCTCCCCCTCTCACTGTCTCTCTCCCTCTCTCTGTCTCTCCCTCTCCCTCTCTCTTTTCCTTTCCCTCTCCGTCTACCATTTTGTCTCTCTCTGTCTCTGTCTTTCTCTCTTTGTTACTTTAACTAAAGGTTTGTACATCTTGTTAATCTGTTCAAAGATTCATTGCAGAGATTCATTAATTCATTTTTATTTTGTTGCTTTTATTGTTTTTTTTTTTTTTGCTGTTTCATCAATTTTAGCCTTGATCTTTTTTTTTATCTCTTCCTGTTTAATATATCTGATTACTGATTTTTCCTGATTTCCTAAGGCCATCAAAGGCATCCTTTATTAAATTGACATCCTAAAGTTATTTTGTTTACTTAACATATTTATTCACTTTGCAATCCAACATCAGCCCTTCTTCTCCCAGAACTGCCTCACTCAAGTCCCTATCTCGCCACCAACCTCCTCACATCAAGTCCTTATCCTTTCTTAGTGAGGCCAGACAAGGTTTTCCATTTAGGGGTGAGGGTTCCCCAGGCTGGCAGGTAGGCACCAGGCTCAGGGACAACTCTTAATCCAGTTGTTGGGAGACCCACATGAAGACTAAGCAGCTCGTCTGCTCTGTATGTGTAGGGAGCCAGAGTCCACCCTGTGATCATTCTCTGTTGGTTTTCCTGTGGAGCTCCTGTGCTATCTAGGTCCCTCAATCTTTCTTCTTACTCTAACATGAGACTCCCTGAGCTCCACTTAATTTGGGTGTCTCTGTACATTTTTCCAATGACTGCTGGGTAGAGCCTCACAGAGGACAGTTACATTAGGTTTGTGTCTGGAAGCAGAGTTTTGTTAACAGTGTTAAGGATTGGTTCTTGACCACAGGATACATCTCAATTTGGGACAGTCACTGGTTGGCCATTTCCTTAGTCTCTGTTCTATCTTTGTTCCTGCTCATTTTGAAGTCCAGATACATTTTGAGTTAAAGGTTTTGTGAGTGTGATGCTGTTTTTATCCTTCCACTAGGAGTTCTGCCTGGCTACAGGAAGTGGCCACTTTAACATCCATACCCCCCACTGCAAGGAATCTCAGCTAGAGTTGCTCAGATAGACTCTTTGGTGCTTCTACCCATTCCAGGTCTCTGGCACCTTCTAGAGATTGCCCCACTACAACCTGAGCTCTCATCTTTCTCTCCTGCTATGCCTACATATGATCTTCCCCCAACCCCACCCTGCTCTCACCATTCCCTCTTATATCCAGTTCCCTTCTTCCATTGACATCTGATATCTCTTATATTTCTTCTTTCTCAGAGAGAAAGATTTAACTCCTTTGGGCCCTCCTTGTTATTTGGCTCCTTTGTGTCTCTTAATTATACTTCTTATCCGGTACTTTATGGCTAATATCCACTTATAAGTGAGTCCACACCAAGTATGTAGTTTTGGATCTGGGCTACTTCGCTCAGGATGATATTTTCTAGTTCCATTCATTTGCCTATTAAATTCACTATGCCCTTGTTTTAGTGGCTCACTAGTATTTCATTAGGTAGATATACCACATTTTCTGATTTCATTCTGTAGTTGAGGGTCATCTAGGTTGTTTCCTGTTTTGTTTGAGAATAAAGCTACAATGAACATAGTTGAGCAAATGTCCTCTGGGGATGATATGGCATCTTTTGAGTATATCCCCAGGAGTGGTATAGCAGGGTCTTGAGATAGAACTATTCTCAATCTTCTGAGAAACTGCAATATTGATTTCCAGAATTGTACAATTTTGCTTTCCAAACAGCAATGAAGTGTTAAAGTTCTTTTAAGATAGCACTTATTGATATACTTAGTCATTGTATGAGTCTATTTATTAAGTCCCATTTTAGTATACTACATTTTCATTTCCATGCATACATACAATATACATGTAGTATAGATGTAGATATTGGGGCATGGGGAAGCAGATCATGCATGGAATAGCAGAGGAGAGAGAAGAGTTTGTGTATGTATTTCATATATCACATATATGGATATAATGTATATTTACTGATTTTTTCCTTAGCCAAATTATCATTCAGTTGTGTGCTGTTTATTATCAATAAATTTTTCTGAACTTCTATTTTTGTCCTTCTCTATCCAGGAGAAACAAAAATAAAATCAAAGGGTTCCTTATACTTATCTCCCTCCACTGGCTTTTACTTCCTCTTCTTACTATGCTTATTTTGGGTAAAGCATTAAGACAAATGCTTTGGTCTTTATAGTAACACACAGTATATTAGATAAACTATTATAAATATGCAAAACAAGACATGGTTCACTGGATAAATATGTTTGCATTCAAGTCTGATGACCATGTTTGATCCTCAGAATACACACGGTAGATAGAGTATTGACACTACAAGTTGCTGTTTGACCTCCTGTCAATAAAATTCTCCCCTGTGTGAAACATAAACAATGCCATCTCTCAGGTCCTGCTGACAAAACATGGTAAGATGCCATCAAATGTCATCCTGGGAACAACAGTGAGTTTATTAAAATTACTTACACAGCATAAGAAAGTAGATACAGGAATTTGAGGTTTTGCCATGCACACACAGACACACACACACACACACACACACACACACACACACACACACACATCCTTCACTGGATATATTTAAAATTTATCCAGTAGGGTGATGACTTTTCAGTAGCACAGATACAATTCCCAGTCCCTATTTTGTCCCCATCTAAATAATCTATCTCCATCCTGAATCCCTGAAGCCATGTACAAGTAGGGCTGCATTGCATGCAATTTTTTTTTTGGTGGGGGGTAAGCACTGACTAATCAGAAGAGTCCCATGAATTCCCCTGGCTCACATTTCTATGAGGGAATCAACAATTAACAGACATCTGCGACTGTAAATAGGTCCAGTCAAACTCTTGAAGAAAGGGTGTGTTTAGCTCAGAGAATAGTCTTATATATCACTTGTATGTGGGGAACTTCACACATACACACAGAAAGAGAGAGAGAGAGAATAAATAAATTGAATAAAAAATCAAATAGTTGAATCTGTATTAGCTTATTTTGAAGTATTGTATCTATAATAATGGTTTGCAAAACTACTTTTATGCGTATATAAGGTGTTTATTTTTATATGACTCTAGAGTATCTATCATATAAAATTTGGTAACAGTATGTTGGCTACGTATGTATAGAAGCTCCTTTTTTTGAGTCCTAGCACTTGGAATGCAATCATTCTGCTGATTTCAATTTTAGTCTTCTGATTCTTAGCTGTTGATTTTACAGCCTGCTATTTTACTAAAAGTATTTGTAGGACCTAAAAGACCATTGAAGAAGTCTCTAATGTCTTTTAAGTATAGGAACATTCTGTTTGGGAAGGGGTTTAAATTAACTGTTTTCTTTCCTGTATGAATCCCCATTTGTAAAGAGAAACTACTGTTATGTCATTCTTGATATTAAAGTTACTAACATTTATCACATTTAATTTTCATTGTTTTCAAATACAATAGTTTCACTCCCCACATTCTTATTATAAAATAAGATTTTGAAGTTTTCCAAAGTCCTTATCTATACATGTTGAAATAATGTTTGTGAAATTATTGTCTGCATGTGTTGATTCATATATGTTTAATTCCCTATAAGTAGTGGTTCATATAAGAATGTTTGCCAGAGGCTCAGTGTTTGAATACATGGATTTATTTGACACTATCTGTGAGGGTTTAGGAGATCTGGCTTTGCAGGAAGAACAACATTGGGGAGTGCTTTGAGATTTATGACCTCACAGCTCATCTAGCTTGTTCACTCTACTGTGTTCATTTATTTGAAACGATGACCTCTCAGCATCCTATTCTTATTGGCATCCCAACCTGCTGCAATGTTTCCCTACCTTGATGAATTTTCTCCCTCTGGAACTGTAAGCTCAATAAACCTTTCTAAATTTCATTTTTCCTCCATGTATGCAAACTAATAAATATTTCAAAACTTAAATTTACAGTACCTATGTTCTAATCCATCTTATATGTGCTTTTCTTAGTCATATATAATTCACTAATAAAATTTTTGGAAGGAATCTTATTAAGTTGATGTGTATGTGCATAATTATGCATGTGTACATGTGTGTTTGTGTGTGTGTTTGTATGTGTGTGTTTGTGTGTGTGTGTGTGTGTGTGTGTGTGTGTTACTGAATAGAAATGTCTGGCTCATCAGTACTTTGGAGATCTTTCTGATTTCATCTTCTGACCACTGACAATGCGAAGATGTATAATGATACCTGGTCTATTTTTATGTCTTCTGGGCATCTAGCTCAAGTGGTCCTGATTGTCTAGGTAAGCATTTTACCAACTGAACTGAATAATTTGTCCTGTATACCTCATTTAAAAATATAAATTCAAAGTCTCATATTTAGGCCATACCTATTAATAACTCAAATGAAATGACAAAACCACAGCTAATCCCAGGTAAATAGTTTTTATTTCAGTATCTTAAGGAACACCTAATATATACCAAGTCATAAAGAAGCAAAGTTGACTCTGAAGGTGTGATTCCTGATTATTTTTAGCTACATGCCCCATCAATTGTGATAAGCTAGTAAATTCATTGCCACTACTTCAGCATTAGTGACAGCCCATCACTTTTTTCATGATGCTCAATTGCTCTCAAATAGTCTGTAAGATTAACTACTGTTGCAATCTTTTCTGGAATTATAGATTTGTCAAGCTTGCTGTTTCAGTTAACTATAAGTGGGAAGAAAAATGTGTGTGTGTGTGTGTGTGTGTGTGTGTGTGTATGTTCGTACTAGTTCACAAAGTTGACACTTCATGTATTTCAGTTTTCTTTCTATTTCACGAAGATCTGTGTGAGTTTCAAACCAGGTGAAAAATTATTTCATTATATCTCAGCAGGGATATAAAATAATTTCCCTGAGGCCCAGCTGGTTTGAAAATACAATGACTGAAAATTGGGTAGGTTTTACTTGTTGGCAGTTTTAGAAATCAAAGCTTTACACACTTCTGATTACATTTAAATTAGTGTTCACAGTAAAGATTATACGCTATATCCAATTATAATAATTCTACTATGACATGAAAAGTGTCTCAGACTTGGTACTGGACCACTACTTCACAGGCTTGTGCTCTGTCACACATCAGATGGAGGTGGTAAGGGTGTGCATACGACTTGCCTATCAGGAGCAATGTACCATATAATAGAGCATTCATCCTGCCACCTAGCAAATTCACCTAGAGCAGAAATCAAATATTTTGATGCTTGAAAGCCCCAAAGACATTAGCAGCTATGGTAACAAATTTTCCTCCCTTTACTACATATCAGGCAATGAAAATTAGAAGAATACAACCTTTATGTACATAAATGCAATATATATATATATATATATATATATATATATATATATGTACTAAATGAGAACAAGGTGAATAAATTATATTTACTTATACATTATCATTACCTAATTTGACCTACTTCTCCTTTAATGAGTGTGCTTGCTATGAACACACATCAATGTTCTACATATTTGATGAAACATTGAACATATCAACTATATCCAAATATGGTAAATAGAATGCATTATTGTAATAAATCATGAAAGAGACATGCTGTTTGTATGTAGTTATATCAGCAAGCTGTGTTTTAATATATTTTCCTCCCTGTTGTGCTTAAACTTTAATTGTTATGTGAATTCTTCTTTAATATTATCTTATATAGTAAATTTAACTGGTTTAACTTGCCAGAGCTTGAGAAATATAGATGCAGATGCTTGAAGTCAACCATCGGACTGAGCACGGCGACCCCAAAGGATGAGTTAAAGAAATGACTGAAAGAGCTAAAGGGGTTTGCAACCCCATAGGAAGAACAACAACATCAACCAACCAGACCCCCCCAGAGCTCCCAGGAACTAAATTACCAACCAAAGAGTACACATGGAGGGACCTTTGGCTTCAGATGCATATGTAGCAGAGGATAGCCTTGTCAGGCATCAATGGGAGAAGAGACTCTTGATCCTGTGAAGGCTCAATGCTCCAGTATAGGAAAATGCGAGAGTGGTGAGGTGGGAGTGGGTGGGTGGGTGGATGAGCACCCTCATAGAAGCAGGGGGAGGGGGATTGGATCGGGGGTTGTGTAGGTGAAACTGGGAAAGGGGATAAGATTTGAAATGTAAATAAATTAAATATTCAATAAAACAATAATAATAAAAACATTTAAATGCTTTTAAGAGTAATTTTATTTTAAATCAGCTCTGTGAAAGGCAAAATGAATCAGCAGGTAAAGGTACCTTCTGTAAAGCTTGTTTGGTTCCATGAAACCATGGGTGAAAGAATAACACTGGAAAGTTTTTCTCTGAGCTCCACACATGCATGCTGTGTAATACATGGCTTCATAAACATACATGCACAGAAAAAAATAAAATAAAATAAAATAAAACCATGCTAAAATAAATATGATTTTTTTTAATCTTTTGACATAAAAGTCTGCCTTGTATTTACTCCCTAGTCATTTCTTTTCATGGCCTACTGTGTGCTAAAATCATTATAAAACCTTGTGAAGGGCTGAGTGAAATTTACCATCAATTAGAAAGATTTTGGAACCTGTAGATTGAAACTTGCCTGAAGAGGTTTACTGATAGAGGTACTTCAAGTCTATACAATTGCCTTCATATCTCATCTTTCTCTGTCTCTGTCTGTGTCTATTTCTGCCTGTGTCTGTCTCTGTCTCTGTCTATCTCTCTTTCTCTCTTTCTCTATGTCTGTCTAGGTCTCTGTATCTCTGTCTCTCTGTCTCTCTGTCTCTCTCTCTCTGTCCCTCTCTCTCTCTCTCTCTCTCTCTCTCTCTCTCTATCTCTCTATCTCTCTCTCTTTCTCTCTCATCTTCCTGCCTATGTTATCATTGCCATGGTTCCCCCATCATGAGTGACTCAGTGCTCATAAAACTGCGAGCCAAAATAAATGCCTTCCCTCAATTGTCTTTGGATATATTTTATCAAAGCAACAGAAAAGTGAATGATATAACGGTAAAAATATTTTGACAAATTTCTATTGTTTAAAACTTAGAATGAATATAATAAAAAAATCTGATTAGCTTCTACAGTTTGAACCAACAGATAAAATATCACTGATTATCTCACATGGCAAGAAAGAACTATGGATGCTGGCTTCATATTGATAAAATTTCTACAGCTGGCAAAAAAAAAAAAAACCTAACAAAACAAAAATACTGTACTGTCTTCAGTGGTAACAGTCTTATTTGCTAAATGAACTTCCTTTCAAGCAAAGATATCTGAGTGACCAGTCCTTCATAATTAACCCATTCAGGTACTTGCTCTTTCTGAGAAAATGTCAGCATTTTAAATTTTGACATTTTAAAGGAACCAGAGCATTTTGACACCAAATCAAATAAAAGCTAATTAAAATTAGTCAGTAAATGTCACAAAGATAAGTGAGACAAAAGAATCTATCATTTTCTTTACAGTTACAACAAATTATTTAACAAATAAAAATAGATAAATAATTGTCTGGGAAAGGTTTTTGGTTACTGCCTTCCATTTTGTTAAGGAGAAATATTCACATGCAAATATTGTTCAGGTTTCTTAACTGTCCTGAGCAGTATAGTATGTTTAATGCCAGGAATATGACATGAAATCAGGGTTACTTTTAAGTGGTAAGAACACAATGAATTATCATAACAAACCCCAAACACTCAAATAAATAATAGTCTGAAAATCAACCTGAATTCTAAAAGGAAACAAGAATAGGGGCATCCTGGAATACTAACTGAATTTTAGAAATTATATACATTCATTTTTTTATACATGTAGTATTTTTTCATTTTCCTGTAATCGAGTAAAAATACACTTAAAACTGAGCATCTGTAGGGGACTGGGGATAGAGTTGCACTTCTGTTGGCCATCAGAAACTCTGTAACAGAGGGAGGAAAGAGGTGAATGGAGAATTATGGAAACCTCATTGCCTACTGTGCTGCAGAAACCCAAAAATTTCTGTTTCTCTGTATGAGAGTTTTCTTTTGTATTTCCAACTATAACTTCTCGTTTGTTTAGCATAGTAGGTTTGTCCATTTACCTCCTGTTATAGACACACACAGACATACACATAAACACATGTACACACTGCTTGTTATTTTAAAGAAGCTGAATTTTTAAAGGATTTGACTATTTTAACGTGTTTGAGTTTTTAAAGACTGTTAGACTTCTAAAAGATTATATATATATTATAGAATATATATAAATATATATAGAATAAATATAAATATATATTTATATATAAATATATTTAGAATATATAATTTATATATTCTAAAAGATTATATATATATATATAATCTTATATATAGAAGTACATATATATTTAAATGTTGACCACAACCTCATGGTAGAGAATCTTCCCAGGCACAGTATAATAAAATGATATCCAATTTCTACCTGGGAACAAGTACTGTCTACACTAGAAATACATTTTTTAAAATTTGATGTTAAAATAGGACAACATTAACTAATATTTAGCTTATTAAAAATCCTCTGAATTTTTTTTACTAGCATATGTATTTCAAATATTCAGACTCTAAAATAGTTCAGTACTTTCTTTGGGATCACGTTTTCAGAGATGGGGACATTCATTGGTCAAGACTTCACTAGAAACAAGGGCTCAAAAAAATGTAAAGCAAAATGGTAGTCCTCTATAAAGGTAATATCATAGGGTAAAGTAGCAAAAATGAAGTTAAATTGCTTTTGTCATACATGAATTAATAAAATGTATAGTTGCTGCTTAACATGAAAAGATACAGGACTCATTTTCCTGAGAGATGATGTTTTTTGCTACCACTATTTTCAATACTTTTATGATGTTATCCAGTGAAATATACATTGTTTCATCCCATTTCTATAGTATAGTCATGCAGAATGTCTAATAATTCTACAGATATTCCATTTAACACTGACAAATGCCCCCTCTATATCACTGATCTTATAAAAACACAGCTTATATATCAATAAATTATTTCATGGTGCAGAAAAAATGTTTACTGTCACAATGAATTTTACAAAAGTGCTTTCAATGGGGGGAAAGTACAGCATGGAATTTAGCCTTGTTAGATCAGAGTTATGTATGAGTTAAAGCCACTACATATTTATGTATTAAATGGATATATATATATATATATATATATATATATATATATATATTGTTGTGTACTTCAATTTAATTTAATGACATTGTTAGCATCTAACAATTCTATAGAACTCAATCACTGTGATATCTCTCTGTTATTTTTCTCCTGCTTTTGGTTCCCAATATGTTTATTTTTCATACCACCATCTATTCTTCACTCTCATTGTCAAGTCTACACCTCCACTGGCCTGATAGCTTACTCCTTTAGAATTCGGATACATACTGAAGACATATGGAGACAACAAGCATTGGCGACTGAACATCTACTGGATTCTTCACGTTTTTATTTGTATAGAGATGACAGTGTGCTATTCGATTAAATCCCTTGTAAATACATATATATGCATACATATATAGAGAGATAATAAATGCATAATATATAGATGGATGATAGGTAGGTATATAGATAGTTGATAGGTAGAGACTGATAAATATTGGTTCATTTTATCAGCTGTGTTACTCTTAATTAATACAGAGACCAGATATTGTAAATAAACTTTCCAATTTTAGAGTAACTTTGGAGTTTTAAAGAAACTGGCTATTTTAAAGAGGCTGACTTTTTAAAGGATTTGACTATTTTAAACATTCTGAACTTTTAAAATATTTGAGTTTTTAAAGACTGTTAGACTTCTAAAAGATAAAATTGTTTACACTGTCATAGTAATCATTGCATGACATCTTGGGGAGAACATAAAAGATGAAACTATGCTTTAATAATGTGTTTGTCATACTTACAAAATGTCAGAGGTACTATTTAATTTTATATCATTTTGACATAGAGTAGAATCACTTGGGAAGAGAAAGACTCAATTGAGAAAATACCCTCAACAAATTGGCCTGTGGACAAGTGTATGGGGCAATTTCTTGACTGAGGATTAAGGTCGGTGCTACTCCTAGGCTGGATATCTTACCTGTGATTAGAAAGCAGACTAAACAATTAAGTAAGCAGTACTCCTCCATGGCCCCTGCATTAGTTTCTGCCTTTAGCTCTTGTCATGTATAAGTTCCTGTGCTGAATTCCCTCAGTGATAGACCTGTGAGCTGAAATAAATTATTTTTCTTCTCTAAGTTGTTTTTGTTATGGTGTTTTCTCAAAGCAAGATAACTCATATTTAAGAGAACATGTTTATGGATGTTGCCATTGATCAGGTCTTCTTTAGGCAGCCACAGATACTGAGGTATCATTTATATATAATTGATATAGCTTCATTATCATATCTGTGAGGCCCAATCTCAGTTTTCCTTTTCTTCTGACTCTGACAATTTTCTCCCCTCCTCTTTCACCATGTTCTCTGTCCCTTAGGAACATGAGTCATGGAGAAGTTTTCACCAGGGCTGAGTACCCGATGATCAGTTTACCTCTGAGTTTTGACCAGTTGTGGTTTTCTGCAACAATTGTCATCTGCTGCAAAAGAGAAGGTCCATTGATGAGGGCCTAAGAGGTATACATCTCAGTAACTATAAGGATAAGTATATAGCATTCATTTAAGTGTTATGCTGGTTTAGTAAAGTGGCTGTAGTTGGCTCTACAGTGAGATCCATCACCTCTTGAACAGTTCAAAATCTTGTAACGTGACTTTTTATAAAATGAAAAGCAAGACAAATGCTTCTTATCCCAAAAGGAATGAACCAAAAGGAATGAACAAGGATGCTGAAAAGCAAAACCAAAATGTGACAGTGTAGTTCAATGAAAAAAAAAAAACAAAACAAAACTGGGCACTCACACATAATCTCATTGTTCTGAAAGGATTGGGCTCTACCATCTTTTCATCTTTGCCACCCACAGCATACATATCTTGTCTTAATGTTCATGATGACTCTACAGATCTGCTTGGACCCTTGGTAGACATCCCATTTATTGACATCTTAGATATTTTGGGGTTTCTAATGTAATAGAGGCTGAATCTTCACTAATGGAGTCTCTTTCCCTCTCTTCATCCACATAGTGGCAATGTCTGAGCTTCTCCTATGACAATTGTGACCATACGGCATCCACAGCCAATGAAGATTTGTCTTTACCAAGAGAGGTCTCTCAAGGCCACCCTTCAAGGTATCCAACTATGCAACATTATGCCAAGCTTCAACTGTTCCACATAACCTCTTTTATACCTTCAAAATCAGTACTATTTGGGAGACTCTTACACATTACATCCCAAGGTCTACTAGCAGCTTGATTTGTAGCCTTGACTCTCTTAGGTGATAAATTATTTGTGCTGACACTGACTGAGCAAAAATATCCTAAAACTTTTTAATCTCAAAAGTGCTGATCGTTTACACATGGAGCTGTTTCCACATCAGTGAACAGTGAACCAGCAAGCATTTTCCCAGGGAAACAAAGCTTTTCCTTCCATAGATTCTTAGTGCAGAATTTTATATGAATAGCCCTTTAGAAGTTTTGCTTCTCTGTGAAAATTCAAAAGCAAGGCCTTCACCACTTCTGTTTCTTTCCTCATTCTCATTGTCTAAACTTCCTTCACAATGGCTCATTATGCTCTTACCACAGATACCTTCTATAGCCTAATTCTAATGACTTCTAAATCCTCCATAAAACCCACATGATCAGTTTTGTCAGAACACCCTTCTTGCCTGGTCCCAATTTCCATTCTAATTTGTTTTCTGTTTCTTTGACAAAGCATTCTAACAGAAAACAACATAGAGAGGAATGGGTGTGTTTCTGCTTACTTTTACTGCTTATTTTAGCTTGACATCTCACCATTAAAATCTATGGAAACCAGAGGAGTGATAGGAAAGAGAGACAGAGAACAGGGAGAATAAATGAAAATCTGAAGCAGCTGATGGCATGGGGCTTGGGGGAATCTCTAAGAAGTATGAGACCTGGAATAGAGGAGTCATTGAATGTGACCTACACTGAAAGGCATAAGAGTGGGGATATGGAACCTAATGAAGTCACCTCTTCTAGTCACACAGGATCCCCAGTGGAGGGATAAGAACCCCAACCCATCAACAAAACTTTTGACCCAAAATTTGTCCTGTCTAAAAAAATGCAAAGACAAAGATGAATCAAAGATTGAGAGAATGGCTAACCAATAACCAACCCAACTTGAGATATAATACCTTTAGGGCAAGCACCGGTCCCTGACACTATTAATGTTACTGTTATGCTTGCAGAGAGAAGCCTAGCATAACTGACCTTTGAGAGACTCTATGCAGCAGCTGACAGAAACAGATGCAGACACCCATACCCTATCAATAAAGGAAACTTTGGGACTCATATGAAAGAGTTGGGAGAAGGATTAAAGGTCTTGAAGGAGTTAGGAACTTCAAAGAAAGAGCAACAGAGTCAACTAACATGGAGTCAACTAACATGGACTCTTGGGGACTATCAGAGATGTAGTTACCAAGCAAAGAGCACACACAGGCTGGACTTAGGCCCCCTACACATATGCAGCATATATGAAGCATAGTCTTCATGCGCGCTCCCTAAGAGCTGTAGCAGCTGATGTTTCTAAAGCTGTTGCCTGTCTGTGGAATCCTTTCTCCACCTGGACTGACTTATCTGTCCTCAGTGAGAGAGGATGTGCCTATCCCTGCAGAAACTCTACATACCAGGGTGCGGGGATACTCAGGGAGGGCCCACCCTCTCAGAGGAGAAGGTGACAGGGATGGAGTGAGGGATCTTCATGAGAAAGAGATCTGCAGGTTAGGCAGCGATTTGGATGTATAATAAAAAAGTAAGTAAAATAATTAAGGAAAAAATTAAAACAAATACATGGAAGAAAGACAAGGCAAGCATCTCGAACAGAAATTATTGTGGGATGGAACTTTCTAGTTTGCTTTCATGTTCATGTTTACTTCAGTTCATGTTTACTTAGCTTTCCTGTACATCCCAGGTTTACCTGACTGTGGAGTCACAGAAAGTGAGGCCATTCCAAGTCAATCATAGTTGAAGACAATTTCTCACACACATGCTACTCAACAAAATATTTAAGGCACGATTTCCACAGAGACTTTCTCAAATAAATCTGGGCTGAGTCAATATCACACCTGAAGTTCACTAGGACAGATCCCTTCTATAATTGAGAGAACGTAGATGTTTCAGGATCTGCACCTCCAGTTATTTCTTCTGCAGGTGTCTTATGTTAACTCTTATTTTGATGATTACTTTCTGTAAGACTCTGCCTTTCTGTACAAGCAGCATCTACTGACTCGTGATGTTTTGTCAGATGCTGAAGTCTTTCCCACATCACCATTCTAAGTCTTGTTGGATAATGAGTATAGATCATCACTGGCCACAGTAGTCTCAAAGAAGTAAGCTCCATGTTGAGAATAGTATTAGTTTTGTCAGAAAAATTGAACGGTCCCAGAATCGGAAGATATTTCTTACGTGATGAATCTGACTTTTTAAAATAATGAAAAATTCCCATATTTCTTTATATAATTTTCTAAGATCAGCAAACATCTAGATTTATGTTGGGTAAATATTCATAACCGTCTTTATTCTTCATGTACTCTGACTTCAGAGCGACTTTAGAAGGTACTGTGAAGAAGGTAAATGACCAATTATGACCATCTTACTCAGGGTATCTATTACTGTGAAGAGACACCATAACCCACTATGACATAACCACAGCAACTCTGATAATGGAAAGCATTTATTTGTGGAGGCTGGCTTACAATTCAGAACCCTAGTACACTGTCATCATTTCAAGAAGCACGGGCCCAAGTAAACATGTTACTGGAGAGATAACACAGAGTTCTACATCTGGATTAACAGGCAGCAGGAAGTGAAAGAGAGAAGAGAGAGAGAGGGGTTGGAGAGGGAGAGGGATATAAAGCCAGAGCAAGCCAGAGAGAGAACCCATCTTGAGCAGGTGGAACCCCAAAGCCCATTCCCAGTGATAATCTTTCTAAAATAAAGCCATACTTACCCACAAAAGCCCACCTAACAGTCCTAATAATCCACTCCATAAAGACTAAGCATTGAAATATATGAGCCTGTGATTCTATTCAAATTACTATATGCTTAAGTGTAACTAACAGGCTATATACAATATTGACTTGTAGAAAACTATGAAATTTTTAAAGAATTATTTTTTATTTTTTTAAAATATAAAATCACGTTCAGTAAGAATAACCATCTACCTAACTAAATAAGATTGGATAGTTTCAATACTACTTAAACTCACAGAAAATGTTCACACCATGGTAATTATGATTTGTTAATGCATAAAATTCATATAATCTTATTTCAACATCTAAAGAAAATACTGATTAACCTCTCACAGTTTTGTTAAATTCTAACCTAAACATGAGCTTCTTCAAGTAGATTTATTACTCCTGCATATTTAGTACTTACATGATTATTTTATTCCTTATAATTTTCTCCATGATCACATTAAAAACTGACAGACCTCTAGAGATGACACTAGTTTGACCTGAGACTGACCCAGGAAGTAATTGCCTCATTGGCATCTTGTCTATTTTCACTTCACTGTGCTAGATTGGATTTCCTGGTTTATTTGTTGTTTTCTCATATCCATTTCTCTATCCCTTTAGGGGGTATTTATTTTCATTGATTCCTATGAAGTAATTTTCCCATTTTCTAATACTGTGAGGTTTTATTTCCTAAAACAAGCAGTGTTTGCTCTTGTTACTTCAATATTAAGTGTCTTGGGCCAATTCCAATCTCACATAACCTCAAAATAAGATTTTACTCAAGAGTAATCATAGCAAACCAAGACTTGTTGTGAAGACATTATAGAAGACAAGAGCTTGGGATATATAGCTCCCTAAGATATGTTCAATTTCTTTTTAAGATCTGTAAAAAATATTTTGTGAAAACAAATTTATTTGTGTAGCAGTTCATTGGTGTAAACATATTGACTCACAATGTGGCTTTGGCAGTGATTTCCACAATTTGACAAAACAGTTGGACTTTCTAGAAACTGGCACACCAATTTTTTCACTCCAGTCAGATGAATAGTTTGGCAGTGAAATCAAAAAATTATTTTATTTTGCAGTTCAACAGGATAAAAAAAAAAATAACTTTCATAAAAGAAAAAGACATCTAGAAAGCCCGGGGTTTTATTCCTTATAGTTTGTCAGAACAGGGTCCAGAAATGGAGTCATATGAGGAGAATTCTGAGTGCTTCTGAGAATAGTCTGAGTAAGCAAGTCTTGTGACCTCACAAGACTCACAGTCTTCAAAACATGGAATTGTTTGTGGAATGTGTTTTCAGGCTCCTCCCAGCTGTAGTGGCTAGGAGTGTTTACTTCAAGTTACTCATTATGTCTTGCTAATGGCATTCAATAAAATGTTTACATTTTCTTTTATAGGCCTGTATTGAAAAACACATTTTTGTATGAACAGCTGACCCTTGTAATGGTCTACAACATGAACTCATGAGAAAAGATAACATTATTATTATTGTTGTTGTTGCTGCTGTTGCTGTTTGTTTGTTTGTTCATTTATTTATTGGTTTTTCGAGACAGGGTTTCTCTGTATAGCCCTGGCTGTCCTGGAACTCACTCTGTAGACCAGGCTGGCCTCAAACTCAGAAATCAGCCTGCCTCTGCCTCCCAAGTGCTGGGATTAAAGGCGTGTACCACCACTGCCCGGCACTGTTGTTGTTATTATTTAATCTTTTTTTTTACAGTACAGTTGTTATCCTCCTCCTGGTCGACCCTCCCACAGTTCCCCATCTTATTCCTCCTACCCCATCTCCAAGAAGATGTTCCAACCCTACCAAACCTCCCCATTCCCTGGATTAAGTCCTGCTTTTCTCACTGAGGCCAGACCAGGCAGTCTTTTGCTGTAAATGTGTTGGGAGGCTCATATCAGCTAGTGTATGCTGCATGGTTGGTGGCTCAGTGTCTGAGAGATTTCAGGGGTCCTGGTGAGTTGAGATTACTGATCTTCCTATTGGGTAGCTCTCCTTCTAAACTTCTTCCATCCTTTTCCTAATTCAACCACAGGGGTCCCAGCTTCTGTCCATTGGTCAGTATCTGCATCTGAGTCTTTCAGCTATTTGTCGAGCCTCTCAGAGGGCAGTCACGTAAGGCTGCTGTCTATAAGCACACCATAGCATCAGTAATAGTGTTAGGCCTTGGAGCCTCCAAGAAAAGTTAACTTTTTTAACTCTCAGAGTATAAATTGTCTGATGTTATGTATAAAGTTGGCTATTGTGTGATATTTTATTCTACAGTATTTACCATCTCTGTTCTCCCGTGTCTCATTGCCTCGAGAATGGTAGCTGTAGTCAAATGCAGATTTAATACAACATGGATATTCTGTAGAAGTAAGATTTTTACTAACAGATATTTATATTTAGCTTTCATGGAAAGATAAATGAGGTTGTTATGCATTATTCTGATAATCTCTCAGTTTCTCAATCTATTTCAGTGGATTTTGTTTTATATATCACATATCATTTTTAATCCCTAATATGTTCTGATAAATTCCTAATATGCTTTGATTGAAAGACACACAAAATCATATCTGATATAACTAAAGAGTATTCATCATAAATATGTTTTAAAAAGTAGATATTTTACCAAGTTAATCAAATTTTCATTTGTGAACAAGTATTTAAAGATTGCTTCTTATGTGTGAAATTGTTTTTTATGCAATGTGATAAAGATATATAAAGAGAACAATAAATCACTCTGGCCATGATAAAATATTTAGTAGTGATATACCCCAGGTCCAATGAAAGCAAAAATATATATATATTTATTAATGTCTTCAAAATGTTTCTGAGTAGAAAGTAACCACTTTTGGCAAATTGAAGTAAAGCTGAACTTGTATTTAAAGACAGTATAAGAGATTTTGAAAGAATATGTATTAAAATGAGTCAAATAATAATGTGAACATTTACATATCAGAAACCTTAAGTAATAATTAGGGTTTGATATAAAACATCTTAAGAGAAGTTTTGTTGAAAAATAAATATAGAAAAGGCTCCTCTATTCTTTAACATTTTGTGATAAAGAATTTGCATTTTGAAAAAGTAAATTTTATTTATTGTTGTTTTTATTTTATTTTTTGAAGAAGGATGCTGTTCTTTAATAGTAACTCATTAACACATGACCAGTTCATTCATTCCTCACCCCACTCCCTATTTAGTTGATCAGCCCTCAGAAGACAGCACAGGACAGTGTTCAAATGACCTGGCTAGAAACAGGCTGCAAGGGTTGAGTCTGACTTCTGCCACTTAGTATCTGTGGGTCTTCACTCAAATTACTTAACCTCTCCCTATAGGAGTAAGACCTGGGATAAGAACACCCCCTGCCTTCCAGGATTGCTTTGGGAGCTTAATAAGACAATGCACATAACAACATTAATAACTCATTTAGTAATTCAGGTAGTGCATAATCTCTGGGGTTTTTCTTTTTCTTTAAAAGTTCAATGTGAAATCTACTAATAGCACCATAAATCATGGCTTCTAAAACAACTCTTTCTCTCTCTCTCTCTCTCTCTCTCTCTCTCTCTCTCTCTCTCTCTCTCTCTCACACACACACACACACACACACACACACACACACACACACACACACATTTTTTCCCTTGTAAGGGCCAATGACATGGAGTACAGTTGAATAACCCAGGATGAATTCTCCATTTTAAAGTCAGTTATTTAGAATCTTAATTTATGTTAGCATGTAATTGTCAAAATTTTTCCTGTGCTTTCCAATACTTTGAGCACGAAAGAGTGTTGGATCTTATCAAAGACTTTTTCAGAATCTAGTGAGATATTCGTGTGAATTATTTTCTTTCAGTTTGTTTATATGACAGATTACTCAGATAGATTTTCATATACTAAACCACTCCTGCATTGCTGGGATGTAGCCTACTTGATGAGGGTGAATGTTGTCTTTGACATGTTCTTGGATTTGGTGAGAAGAGATTATTCAGTATTTTTGCATCAATGTTCATAAGGGAAATTGACCTGAAATTCTCATTCTTTACTGAGTGCTTCAGTAGTTTAGGTATCAGTGTGACTGTGGCCTCATAGAATGAGTTCGAGTGTGCCTTCTGTTTGTGTTTTGTGGAAGTGTTTGAGGAGTATTTGCATTAACTCTTCCTTGAAATTCTGCTGACAACCATATGACCCACAGCTTTTTTGGTTGGAAAACTTTGAATGAGTGCTATTTCCTTTGGGGTTCTCGGACTATTTACATAGTTCACCTGATCTCGATTATCTTTGGCAATTGGCATCTACCTAGGAAATCATCCATTTCATTTAAATTTTCTAATATTGTGCTCTTGAAGTAAAGCATAATGATTCTTTTAATTTCTGCAGTGTCTTTTGCTCTGTTTTCCTTTTCATTTCTGAATTAGTCGAGGTACTGTCTCTCTACCTTTTAGTGCGTTTGGCTGAGTTTTTTGATTTTCTTAAAGAACCAGCTGTTGGCTTCATTGATTGTTTTTTGTATTGTTCTCTTTGTTTATAATTGATTGATTTTAGCTCTGAACTTGATAATTTTCTGCCTTCTACTTCTCCTGTGTGTGTGTGTGTGTGTGTGTGAGTGTGTGTGTGTTTCTAGAGCATCATATGTACTTTTAATTCATTAGTATGAGAATTCTTCAATTTTTCTATGCAGTCATTTTTTGAAATGATATTTCTTCTTATCACTACTTTCATAGTGTTCCAAAAGTTTAGGCATTTTGTGCTCTCATTTTCATTTAATTCTAGAAAGTCTTTAAATTCTTTCTTTATTTCATCTTTGACCCAGTGGTCATTGAGTAGAGAGTTACTCAGTTTCCCTGCGTATGTAGGCTTTCTATTGTTTCTGTCGCTGAAGTCCATCTTTAATCCACAATAATCTGATAAGATGCCTGGGGTTATGTCAAACTTCTTATATCTATTGAAGTTTGCTTTGTGACTGACTGATTATATTGTCAATTTTGGAGAAGGTTCAGTGAAATGCTAAGAAGGTAGATTCTTTTGTGTTTTGGTAAAATGCTGTATGGATATCTGTTAGATATTTTTGAATCATAACTTCTGTAAGTTTTATTACTTCTCTGTTTAGTTTCTGCCTGAATGACAAGTCCGTTGGTAAGAGTGGAGTGTTCAGGTCTCCCAATGTTAATGTTGGGGTTTGTTGTGTGATTTAAGCTTTAGAAATATTTGTTTTACAAATGTAGGTGCTCTTACATTTGGGGCAAAGATGTTCAGAATTGAGATGTCTTCTTGGATTTTCTTCTACCCAAACATGTGACTGGAGGTGGCAGATAGCTTAGGTCATCCTTGCACTAGCTATAGGGTTAGGGCACACCAAATTTCTGTAAGTAGGGCCAGAGATATCTAACAGTCTAGGAGACCTTTTCTCTATCTATATGTCCCACAGCCTCCCATAACCAGGAGTGTCTATTAGCTCAGATATCTTCTACAGTAATTGTATGAGTGAAACAACACCTTCCCCAGGTTGTTATGATAACACATTACCAATCTTTTGAACCCATCTTTATGAAAAACGTGAAATATACTTTGAGAAGGGTTTTGATATAATTATACCTCATTGTGAAGGAAGCATACTCTTATGCCTGGAAACTACTTTTCCAAATGGTACTGTACTTAAATATGCCTAAAATATACATGATGTCACACTTTAAAAGTTAGAATGAATCCTGGCCTCTGAGTCATGTTGAATCAATTTCTGTCTTTACTCACAGGTAAAGACTCTACTGGCCTCGTGTTTGCAAAGATTTCCACATGTGAATATTTAGGAAAATTGAGTACAAACAATTCCTCCAGTACAGATTTCATGGTGTAGAATACTGACTATTGCATTTGAGATGACAATAATATGAACATCTATATAACTCTTTCTTACCTCCAAATCCTCTGATGGAGTCTTCCTATCTTTTTCAAATTCTTGGCATCTTTTTCTTTAATTATTATGATATATGTTTATGTGTGTAAGCATATATATATGTTATATTATATGTTTATTATGATGCATGTTACATTAGAAGTTAGGTGAAAATTGTCATTAAACAAATTTAATTAGGAAAACTGAAAAATTTTTTTTTGAAAATTCTCTACATTGATTGGCAAAATGCTTCTACAGTTTGAAATTTCTCCCAAAGAGGAGAAGGCCCATTTCCCCACATTTTCACCAGTATTCAATTTATTTTTTTGTTCTAGCCATTCTGACTTAATATAATAATATTATAGTAAAATATCAAACTAATTTAATTTTTATTTGCAGTTTTCTACTTGATAAGAATGTTGTATACCTTTAGAGGTAATTCTTTGCTGCTTTGGTTTTAAGACCTCTGTATTGAGATTTATAGCCTATTTTTAATTAATTTGTTTTCCTAAATCTTTGATTTAAGGGGGTGGGGTTTATTTATTTATTTTGGTTATTAATCCTTAGACATATAACTATATGGGATTATTTTATCTCACCTGCAGGCTTCATTTATACTCAGTTGCCTATAGCACATGCTGTCCTAAAACATTGCGATTTTAGGACATCTTCTTTGTCAATTTTCCTTAATTTCTCAAATGCAAATCTTATTTAGAAAGTTCTTTCTTATATATACATTTTGTAGGGTCATCTCTATGTTTCTTTCTAACAGTTTTAATGATTCAGGTTATATTTTAAACTCTTTGGGTTATTTTGATCAAGTTAACTTTCACCCAGGGTCAGTCTTACTTGTCTAACTTCCTGTATCTGCCTATCTATATCCAATATTTTTCATACAATTTCTTGAAGATGCTGTCTTTTCTTGTGTGGCTGTTTGCTATCTTTGTCAAATATCAGGTGACTTATGTTCAGTTCTTGTTTTTTTCTTTCTATGCTCTCCATGCCTACTGTTGTGTTAATTCCATGCTTTATCAGTAGAACTGTGTAATAAATATTGAGATCTGGAAAGGTAAACCTTCTAGCATGATTCTTGTTTGCTTGGCATCTCATTGGTGATCTGGGGGTTCCTTGTGATCTAAATGAATACATGGATTTCTTTTTTTCATTTCCATAAAGACTGCCATGTGAATTTTAATTTGTATTGCTTTGATTCTATATATTGCTTTCATTAAGGTGGTCATTTTCACAGTGTTAATTCTAACAATCCATAAACAAAAGTGTGATATTCTTTTTTATCTTCTAGTGTCTTTCTCAGATTTATTTTTGAGATATTTAAATAAATAGTTTAACAATGTGGGGAAAACACTATTAAACAAAAATAGGCCTTGGAGGAAATTGAATACAATTGAAACAATTCAAACAATGTGACAAAAAAAATATTTATAAATGTTGTAGAGGTCATTGATGTAACTTTAATTATATAAAAGGCTTAAATTTTAGTGAAACTGAGAGTTCAGGAGTTTTAAATATAAGGCTGTTGCTGTTTGTTTTTTCTAACAGTTGATAAGAAAACTATCACTGGGTTATAATATAAAATGTTTCGATCCATTTAATTCTAAATATACTTTAAAATCTGTCATTAAAATTATGAAAGGAAACATAAACACACACCATTCAAATAGCAATTTTCAGTGATTAGTTAAACACTTTTGTTTATATTTTGGTCCCAAATTTAAAATTAAATTTAATAAATGTGCTTTGAAATAGAAAACTTTATGTATATAATATTTCCTTGCATTTTGAGGTATGACCGATTGCCTAGATTATGAAAGAGATGAAATATGCTATATTAAGACCTTCTACTGCCAAGGGCCAGTCTCTATTAGCAGAGAGGTTTCTGTCAAAGGGATGCTTGGAAGTAGCAAAAGACAGACTCAAAGTCAATCATGGGTACAAAATGACAGGTCTGTGTTCTGCACAATCTAGCTCTCTAGACATCTGAGTAGATAGCTCACCTCTTGAAGACCAAAGCCCAATCTTTTATTTACATATAAATTCAGGGATTTTCCTTAGATTCCCATTTGATTATTCCATAAATCAGCATTTTTTGACTTTAGCCCCTTGATTCTTATAAAGAGACAGCAAGTGCACATTTTTTAAAACATAGCCAAAGAATTCAGTGATTGGTCTGCTTTTGTATGCGTAAACAATAAGTTTAGCTGGGTGGGATCAGGTCCTGAGATTGCCATGCCCACCGCATCTGGACTTAAATTTGCTCTATCCCAGGCAGACATTGAACTCAGGAATCTGTCTGCCTGTATATCTTTCTGATAAGCTGTCTTATTAGTACAGTGGCCTATGATCTTTAGGTCTATGAAGCCCCTCATATGTTTAATAGTGCATCATTTTATTTTTCATATTTGAGAAATTGTGCATTATTGGACTCATATTTTCAGAGTTCTTTCCAACACCTTTAAGGGCTGTCTTGAAGGTCACCTCAATTACCATTTTGCTCAGAACATTAGACTCACCATCACCTCCTTTTAATTATCATGTAGTCATTAACCTTGGCAAGGAGAACACTCCAAACAACCTTGGCAGATAGAATATCTCACAAAGTATGTACATTATTATACAAACAAGCCTTACTTCTAGCAACTGTTGACACTCGGGGAGGACCACTTCCTGCTTACTCTACTCCAGGGGGTGGAAATTTGATCTTGCTGTACCTTTCTCAGTGGCCATGCAACATTCAGCATTCCACAATTGTAATTGTAATTGCAAATGTAAGCAAATAATATTGCACTTGTACAAAACAAAGTTTGAAAATCTGTCCTTTTCTTTATTTTATGTTTTTTTTTTTTGGTTTGTTTCATAAATCACAGTAATCATAGATCTTCTCCATTTTTTTGAATTAGAGCAATAGTTTCTGATGGTCCAGAGAGAGTCTATTTGAGAATCTCTCACACCATTACAGAGAGACGTGTTAAAGATCAGTGGCCATGACAAATGCTACCGTAACACCAGCACTTTTAGTTGTGAAACCATCTTTGCACAGAACATTACAAGGAAATATTGGAAAGATATTTTTTAAAACATTTTATTGGAAAGTTTATATTTTCATGGATAAAAAAAAAACATTGCCATGGAATCTTGAAAATAGATTGGAAACACAAGAAGTGTGGCACAATACTTAGGTATTATTTGAAGATTCTAGAATACTTCATAAGCCTGCTTATATTATATCAAGAAAACTTTTCTAGTATTTGAACAAGAAATGTGTCAATATTTTAATCTGAGAAAGGTATAGTATGCTATTCTACATAGTTCAAGAGACCTGATAATACAAGAAACTCTATATTCTTTTCCATAAACATGAAATCTGTTATCACTAATCACTTTATAAAATACACAAACATAAATGTTAATGAAAAATTGAATATATGCTTATATCTGTTTACATGGAATCACACTTCTGATCTCATATGATTAGTAAAAGTATTATGAGATACATTTTTGTGAAATGTACTATATAAAACACACAAAGTACTTCATTTCATGATTAGAGATCTATTTTTGAATAAAAATAAATTGATTTAACACAAAATGAGAAGAGTTATCAACAATGATGTGTGTAGTAACTCAATGTTAATTGTTTATACCATTCGCTATAGTCAGCATTTTCCATATTTTAACTGTTTTTACAGAGTATATATGGGTGCATACACACTGAGTAAGTGACAGAGAGAGAACAGTTTTGTCAGAGAAACAGAGGATAGACAGAGATTGTGCGATTGAAAGAGAATTTATGGGAAATGGCACATTTGACCGTGGCAGCTGAGAAAGCCTGTGACAGGCAGTCTGGAAAATGGAGAAAAATAATAAGTAACCAAATATCTGAATTCCCAAATCTCAAAATTATAGAAATGAGTTTAAATCTATGATTATAGTCTCAAAGCAAAATATTCCAGAGAGCTGTTTCAAGGCAGTAAGAAAATCCAAGTCTAAAGATCCTAGTGTCATGATACCTAATGATAGAAAAGGTAAAAAGAACAGTGTTCTGGGTAAATGGCTAGAGTTCTGTTTATCCCATCCTTTAAACATTTGTGCCTATCTGAACCTCAGATTCCTCCTCATTAAAGGTCAGGAGTCCTCTTTCACTCCACTGAGTATATGCCAGTTATACAAGAAAATTCTTTAAGAATAATTTTAAGACATACCCAATAATAACTAATAAAATATTCATTAATTAAATCATATTTTAGCTTAATGTATATCAGCAATCAAAGCAATTTTGTAAATCGTATTGCAATTACATATTATTATATATTTTGAAGTTTTCAAGATAAAATAATATGTATTCTTCAGTGTTGTTAAATTGAAATGGCGTAAAAATGATATAATATCTACTACAAGTCTCCTCTCTCACATGATCTTTTTTTTTATTTGCCAGTAGTAGGAGACACATTCCCCCTCCCCCCATCCTCCCTCTCTCCATCCCTCCCTCCCTCCTCCCCCTCTATCTGGAAACCTTCTGACCAAACAGGCCTGAGAATCCAGTGGGTGATCTTTAATCTCTTTTCTGTCCTTTATTTCCAATTCTCCCATATCACATCCAGTCCTGTAGCACACCACATGCAAGAGCTGTATCATCTCTCTTTTTTCATTCACTGGGATCCTACATATCCTCTTTGGAGAACCACCTTTCCTCTCTTCTGTGGAGGCTCTCATGTCCACACGTTATAGCATATACCCACTCCTGTCTTTCCAGTTCCAACCAAGAAACATTTTTTTACCTGAGACCTCCAACAATGACCCACAAGTAAAACAAGGTGAACCAGTGCCAGAATTGTCTATTGTCTGTTGGCTTATATTTATATTCTTTTTAAACATCATGTGTCCTCTCAAATATCTGCCCTGGCAAAACATCACATACCTATTTTCTAGGCAGCTTCCTGAAAAGCATCATGCATTTGTATTCTTAGCAAAACATCCTCTTATGTGTCTTCTTCACCAACATCCTCTCACATGTCTACCTCAGCAACACCTCCTCTCTTAAAACAGTTTCCAGTAAAAAAAAAAAAAAAAAAAAAAAAAAGATACAACTGAGTCTCCACCAAAAGCAGAAATGTCCACTTCAGGTCACATATGAGAGGGACTAAGAAATACTTCCTACTAGGCAACACACCATCACCACACTCTCCTAAGATGTACTGTGTGCAACTGAAACCAGGAATGGAAAACCCACCCAACAAATGTAAGACCAAACGTCCCAACACCTAGAGTAATAAACATCCTAAACCGAAATGGATAGATCTTAGTATAAAAACAGAAAAAAAAAAAACAAAAAAGAAAAAAAACAGAAAAAGACATCCGGTTTTTTGAACTAGCATATAAAAATTGTTACATAATAGAGCATTAAAAATGTAAAATAATCTGGTTTTATTTTTTTGTTTCCATGAATCAACTGGATTTTTTCTTTTTCTTCTTAAGTTAATAACCTTTTGCTTATATATTAGCATTTTTCTGTTTGTTTGTTTTTAGGGGATTCCTGTAAGTGCTTGTGTGTGCGCATGTGTATGTCTGTCTCTGTCGTCTTTTATTGGCCCTTTGTTTTTCTGTTCATTTGTTTATTGAAAGGTTTGTTCATTTAAAAGTAAGTCATTTTAGGCTTACATGTTTTTTACTTTATCTTATTTTTTTCTTTCAGTCATTTTAAACATCTGTTTATTTTCTAGTGAAAGAAGGAATGTAATTTGGGGTTAGTAGGTGTTATTTCCTGTTGAGGTTGGGTCTGCTGCTATGTACTCTAATGCTAAATATTGGCCCTGGGTACCTTAGGAACAAAGATATCCTCACATACAACAAGTTATGCTGTATAACCTTGACTCTTAATTTAAAACTATTTGTAGAATAAAGAAGCTGACAGCCAATAGCTTGGCAGAGGAAATAGGATGGTTTGGAGTTGCTAGGCTTGGGGTCTGGAACAGAGAGCAGAGAGGTGAAAAAAGGAGAAGACAACATATTATAGGTGAATCATTGTTGCGAAAATGTTGAAGACCTCTCTGACCCATGTTTGGGGGCCAAAAATGTTGCAGCCCAAGCTGCCCCACTGTTAGGGGCCAAAATACCGGGAACCGCTCTGTCAGCGTTGGAACCCGAACTAACAAAAGACTTGGGGGCTAAATTGTCAGAGCCCGCACTGCCCCAAGCTGCTTCAGTCTGCTGGTAAGGTTCAGCAAGAGAGAGAGTGAGGACAGACACAAAGGAAGAATGGAGACCAGACAGTGTGATTCAATCCATTTATTCTTCAGTATCTCTTCCTAGTCCAAGTCTCAAGTCTTGAGTTCCTAGTCCCTAGTTCCTAGTCCCTAGTTCCTAGCACCTAATCCTAGTTCCAGTTGCTAGTCTCTTTCCCAGTTCCAAGCTTGTTTCCAACCTCCTTTCCAAGTGTCCTTTCCAAGTGTCTAATCCTTAATAAAAATTTCTTCTGTCTGCCTCTTGCCTTTTATGTCTCACTTCTAAGCCACGCCTTTAAGTCATGCCTTTGGTGGGGGGTATTATATTTACAGTTCAAGTTTTATCCCCTTACCCCGCTTCGTCCCACCACCCAGAAACCTCCTATCCCATGCCCCCTCCTTATGCTTCTATGAGGCTGTGCCCCCACCTACCCCCCCGCCCCCACTACCCCTTTGCCACCATCATGGAACCAAGAATCTTCTCTCCCACCTGTGCCCAACAAGGCCATCCTCCCCTACATATACCACTGGAGTCATGGGTCCCTCCCTATGTGCTCCCAAGCTGGTGGTTTAGACCCTGGGGGGCTCTGGTTAGTTGGTATTGTTGCTTTCCTCATGGGGTCATAAACACTTTCTGCTCCTTCAGTCTTCTCTCTAACTTCTCCATTGGGAAACCCCTGATCATATCAGTGGTTAGCTGTGAGCATCTTCCTTTGAATGTATCAGTCTCTGGCAGACCTCTAAGGAGGCAGCTACATCATGTTCTTGACAGCATGCACTTCCAGCCATCCACATCAGTGTCTAGCTTAGGTGTACATGGGATGGATAACCAGGTGGAATGGTCTCCAGATGGCCCCTCTTTCAGCTTCTGTCCCATATTTTGTTTCCATATTTGCTCCCTTGAGTATTTTTGTTACTCGTTCTAAGTAGAACTGAGGCATCCCCTCTTGGTTTTCCTTCTTCATGAGCTTCATGTAGTCTATGAGTTGAGTCTTCGCTATTCCAAGCTTTTGGGCTAACATCTGCTTATCAGTGAGTAAATACCATGTGTGTTCTTTTGTGATTGGGTTAACTCACTCAGGATGATAATTTCTAGATCCATCCATTTACCTAAAAATTTCTCAAATTCATTGTTTTTAATAGCTGAGTAATACTCCATTGTGTAAATGTACCACATTTTTGTATCCATTCCTCTGTTGAGGGACATCTTGGTTCTTTCCAGCTTCTGGCTATTATAAATCAGGCTGCGATGAACGTAGTGGAGCATATGTCCTTGTTATATGTTGGAGCATCTTCTGGGTATATGCCCAGGAGTGGTATTGCTGGATCCTCAGGTAATGTTATGTTCAGTTTTCCGAACAAATCAGTAGCCTTCCTATACTTAGAAGATAAACAGGCTGAGAAAGAAATCAGGGAAATGACACCTTTCATAATAGCCACAAATAATATAAAATATCTTGGAGTGAATCTAACCACTCAAGTGAAAGATCTGTATGACAAGAATTTCAAGTCTCTGAAGAAAGAAATATAAGAAGATCTCAGAAGATGGAAACATCTCCCATGCTCCTGGATTGACAGGATTAATTTAGTAAAACTGGCCATCTTGCCAAAAAGCAATCTCAAGATTCAATGCAATCCTCATCAAAATTCCAAATCAATTCTTCATAGAGATAGAAAGAGCAATTTGCAAATTTATTTGGAATAACAAAAAAACCAGGGTAGAAAGAACTATTCTCAACAATAAAAGAACTTCTGGGGGAATCACCATCCCTGATGTCAAACTGTACTACAGGGCAATAGTAATAGAAACTGCATGGTATTGGTACAGAGACAGGCAGGAAGATCAATGGAATAGAATTGAAGATCCAGAAATGAGCCCACACACCTATGATCATTTGATCTTTGACAAAGAAGCTAAAACCATCAAGTGGAAAAAGGACAGCATTTTCAGCAAATTGTGCTGGTTCAAATGGAGGTCAACATGTAGAAGGATGTAAATCAATCCATTCTTATCTCCTTGTACAAAGCTCAAATCCAAGTAGATAAAAAACCTTCACTTAAAACCAGATACACTGAAACTAATAGAAGAGAAGGTGGGAAAGACCTTAGGCTACCTAGGCACAGGGGAAAAGTTCCTGAACAGAACACCAATGGCTTATGCTCTAAGATCAAGAATTGACAAATGGGACCTCATAAAATTGCAAAGCTTCTGTAAGGCAAAAGACATTGTCAATAAGACAAAATGGCAACCAAGAGATTGGGAAAAGATCTTAACCAATCCTACATCTGATAGAGGGTAATATCCAAGATATTCAAAGAACTCAAGAAATTATACTCCAGACAACCAAATAACCCTATTAAAAATGGGGTACAGAACTAAACAAAGAATTCTCAACAGAGGAAACTCGAATGGCTGAGAAGCACCTTAAGAAATGTTCAACATCCTTAGTCATCAGGGAAATGAAAATTAAAACAACCCTGAGATACCACCTCACACCAGTCAGAATGGCTAAGATCAAAAACTCAAGTGATAGTAGATGCTGGTGAGGATGCTGAGAAAGAGGAACACTCCTCCATTGTTGGTAGGATTGCAAGCTGGTACAACCACTCTGGAAATAAGTTTGGGTGTTCCTCAGAAAACTGGACATAAGTCATGCCCTTAGATCTTGTCTCTAAAAGCTGATCTCTAAGTCAAGCCCTTAAGTCACACACCTTTAAGTCTCATACTCCCAAGGGAAAATCCTGGGTACCTAAAAGAAGATGTTGTCAGAGTGTGCTCAGCTGTTGTAGGCTATTGTAATCAAGTCTCTTTTCAGGGTATATGGCTCAAGATGGCTGCAAGGATGATTGCCACCTTCTGTGGGCCCCTCAGAAATCATGAGAACTTGACCATGAAGGTTGACCAGCTGGATTAAGAGTGGCAGAAGCAGGCTAGAGAGATGGCTCAGTGGTTAAGAGTACTGACTGCTCTTCCAGAGGTCCTGAGTTCAATTCCCAGCAACCACGTGGTGGCTCACAACCATCTGTAATGTGGTCTGATGCTCTCTTTTGTTGTGTGTGAAGAGTGCAATTGTGTACTCATATACATAAAAGAAATAAATAATAGAAAGATGTATTCATTTAAAGCAGTAGACAAAATAGAGTGCTAATATTGGCCCAGCTCTAGGTGCTATGAAGGCCAATTATAAATTAAAAGGTTTTGTGGTTTTCATTTGGGAACTGAATGATCAAACATGGGATAGAAACCCCCAGTTAATTTCAACTACGATTTCCAAGTTATTCAATGCTTGAATAAATGAATATATAATAAATATGTTAATAATTAGGATTTGATGTAGATACTAAAATATTATCATTAATAATCTGAGAGGACACATCACTACATTGTACTAAACATCTGAAAGGACACTTCATATATTTAGGAAGGAGTGCAGATTACCAATGAAAGATGTTGTAATGTTAACTGTGTTAAAGAATGAACAAAATAATCTAACAAAAGTAAACAATTTATTTAGTATTTAGTATGTTAGAGGGAGAGAGAGAGAAAGAGAGAGACGTGCCTTCCATTCCATTGTTGCAGTAAAGTCTATTTAACTTCCTTTCTGATGACTCTGTTTTCTTACTCAATACAGGTGGTTTCAGAACAAGAGAGTAACATTGTTTTCCATTTTTATATCTTGTGAAGGTTTCAGAGATTGCCCTAAAACGCTAGAGATACTAGTCCTTCTGTCAAGCATCAGCACCTACTTTAATTGATGAAGCATGTGGAGTGTTTTTGTGTGTTGGCTGTACTAGCAGGCATTGCTAAGCCTTGAATCACTCTCAACCTAGAACTCTCCTTGAGCTCTTCCCTCTTTCTCTAAGTGCCTCTTGGTAACAGGAAACACTTTGTTGCCGAACTGGAATAAAAAATTTTTTTTTCCTCCTTCTTAATTTAACTACTGAGCATCTTTCCAATAAGAGATTTTGTAGTCCATTTCCTCACCATTACATTCCCAACATCAGGCTGGACCACTTCATTCCCAGCATCAGTCTCGACCACTTCATTCCCAACATCAGGCTACTTCCCCAGGGTCTTAGCAGTTTCCTAAACCACATGTCAAAACAACTAACTGGCGCCAATTGTAATTCATCAGCATCAAATTTTCCCCTTTTATAAAACATTTGAGATTATAATTACACTTATGTCTTCCCTTTCCTTCCAACAAAACTTTCCCATAAATCACTTTCCTCTCTACTTCAAATTCACGGCCTCTGTTTTTCATTATATGTTTATAGTGTGCATATTTGTATATGTGTATATACATATATATTAGTACCTATAACCTACTCAATATATAAAATATTACTTGTTTGTATATTTTAAGGACTGACCATTTGGCACTGAACAACCAATAATTAGCAACATGTAATATTCAAATATTACTTCCGTGAACAGCAAAAATTATTGTTGTTTCATATTGGTAGCCACATATTTATGGCTTATATTAAAGTATCATTCTTAAAATTTAAAGCAGTTTTTTAAATTAATAAGTCATGATATATTAAACCATGTCTATGATGTTTATTGGATACATTTAATAAATTTGAGAAAAAAAATAAAATTTATGAACTTCTTCTCCAGAACCTTCTTCAGCAATATATCTATAACAAAAATATTACTAATAAGGTAGGTCAAAATGTAACTATGAAAATAATGATAATGAATAAATATAAAAATAAATAATAATAATAAATAATAATAAATAAACAACCAAAAGTTAAAATTAAATATCATCCAGATTGTAATTAAACAAAACTGAAATTTCTAGCTTTGAAAGTGTTTTACTGTTTTTAACTGAAAAATTCTCCTGGTAACATTTGAGGCAAACTCATAAACTTAATTATGAATATTTGTCACTATAGATAGAGGTATAAATGATATATATATATAGGGATATATATATGTATATATATGTATATATATATATGTGTGTGTATAAATTTACATTTATACATAAATGTATATATATATGTATACACATATATAAATGGATACATGCATATATACAAATATGTACATTTTTATTGTTTGGCTTGATTTTTTTAGCTATGGTACCTCACATATACCAAGTTGGATTTACCCTCTGTGTAGCTGAAGATAGTTTTCAGTTTATAACCTCTTTTCTCTAATACCCAATAGCTTTGATTATAGCTTTGCACTACATGCCCAGATTATGTGGTATTGCCAACCAAACTCAAAACTTCCTACATAGTAGGCAAGCATTCAACCAATTGAGCTATATCTTTGGCCCCTAGAAATCTTTGACACTATGACACCATCATAATAATTATATAAAGGCTATTGTTTTCTTAGTTTAGATGTTTTTAAACACTGTAGAATGACTGTGGAAAGGAAAAGATGCTAAATGAGCTATGTGCAACTGGGCACATAGACATGTAAAAGGCAGTACAGAATCAAAGTGTAGTACTATTGCTTCACTTTTACCCTATATAGAACTGGAATGGTAGCTATGAAGATAGAGTAAGAATAGTAATAATATTAATTTTACCAATTAAATTAATCCCAAAGTAAAACAGAATGCAAAGTTGAGAAACAGTTTATAACCCCAAATATTTATATTTTATTTCAAATTCTGTTGAATTTTAGGTTTATATTATTGGTTAATGATTGTCCTGAAATTTATTGTGACAAACTTTATAAGCATTAATTTATCATATAATTGAAAATAAAATTTTCTATTGCCTTGAGTTATATTTATGGGCATCAAAATTAAAAAGCTTAACTATATTACAGGTGCAGATGAATTTAATGTTCTCTATACTTTGTTTAAATTAAAAATAATATAATGCCATATCTAACAGTTCAATCATGGACCAATCAATTTGCTTATGTAAACTCTGGGAAATATTGAACAGAACAAATCAACCCAATGTATCTCTAACATAGTATAGGGAATATGCAGAAGGAACTAATGAAATAATGATTGCATATAAATAACATTGAAAAATACTAAAATGCTGTCAAAAGTTTTGCTGAGTAAAAGAAAAAATACTAACTTTGACAGCACAATTTCATTAACTAGGTCTTATATTAAATAATAAAGAAAGTAATTGAGAAGTTCAATTATCTTTTCATATCTTTTTAATGATTACATCCAAATCTTTGCACAATACATATTATATTCTCAATATATCTTGCTCATTTCAAACACTTTATAGAATACTTTAATCACCAGGGCTTATTTTAATAAGCTCCAATAGAAAGCCAAAAATCATTGTGTATGAAAAAAAATCCAACTAGCTCACATTATACAAAGTAGAATATCTAAATAAAATGAAAGATTATATACATAATAAAAAAATTTATGAACATACTATTCAAATATAAATTGTAAAGTTTTATGTTAAATTTTAATAACAAGAATATAAATGATTTATTTTTCAAATTAAATAGTGAATTGACTCAGAAAACAAATATTATGCACATTATAAATAAATAAGTAGACTTCCTCAAAGAAGAGTACATAAGTGGGTTATTTAGTATCAAATGCTCAGTCATGAAGACATTATATGCCAAGCACCATCCTAAGTTTGAAGAAGGGGTGTCTGATAGCAGCGAAACAAATGAGTTGAAGTCAAATCTTAGGTTCAAGCTGATGGCCTGTGCTCTGCTCCTGATGGCTTTCTCGGTTGTTCTCTCTATCTCTGTGTGTGTTCTGTTTCAGAGACAGCTTTCTTTTGCTTTTCTAAAAACTCTCTAGATCTCTTGCAGATAAAAACCCAAACTTTTATTTACAAAATTTACATATCATTTCTGTCATTAACCCAGGTTTGTTTTGATTATACAATGAATCAGTTCCCTCTGACATGAGCTTCTAGATTCTTAGAAAGAAACCTCAAGCACAAGCACAGACAATAAGATAGCTGGATGGGGTCTTACCCTGAAATTACCATTTCTTCTATGCCTGGACCTGGAACTAAACTCCCTTTGACCCAGACTGACCTTCACCTCAGGAATATACCTGCCTTTGTAAGCATAAAGAAAAAATTAGCTAGGTGGTATCTTGCTCTGTGATCACCCCTCCCTAAATATCTTAATCTCTTTTCTTAGTACCTTTCTGACAAGCTGGTTCATAGCACAACTGCCTCTGTTCCTTTAAATCTGTGAAACTTCTTATATAATTCATAATTCATATTGGATTCTTATATTTTGCATACTTGAGAAATTACATATCTTTGAAGTCTTATTTTCGGAGTGATTTGTATAGCCTTAAGGGCTGTCCTGAAGGTCATAGAGTTCTACCATTTTGTGGAGACTCAGACAGACTCTCACTTCCTTAAGACACAACCTCACCCACCTGGACTAATGATATCTCTGTTTCTTATGGAGTCATTAACCTTGGCAGAAAGGACATTCCTCAATGAAAGAACATTAAAATATGCACACTATTACATGAACATACCTTATTCCCAAAGCAACCATCAATTCTCATGGAGACACTGTGGCTCTATTCCATAGGCAAGAAACCATGTAATACTGTCCCTGACATGGCCAAGCCTGATTCGGCCACATATGTACAAGTAGCACACTTTCGAATCAGGTTGTGCTATGTATAGTATTAAGAATACACAGACAGACACATAGATAAAAATACACAGGCACAAATTTACACAGGTATTTGCAAAACACTAAACAAGTAGTTCATGATGTGAAAAGGATCAAGAAGGGATATATATATATATATATATATATATATATATATATGAATTTGGAAGTTAGAAAATGTTAGAAAAGTAAGAAATGATGAAATTTTGGTATTATCTCATAAATAAAAGTGAGACTAAAGACACACATATTTAAAATATTTAAAGACATAACACTTTTATAATGATGAATCATCATATCACCACAAACATGATTGTAACGAATAATAAAAACACTTTACAGTTTTATACAATCAATATCTGACATGAATGGACGTCATTGATGTATACCTAATGTATTTTATTATATATAAAGCACTCCTATTTTTATAACTTAAAAAGAATCTTTTGCTTTTCTCCTCATTATTTAATACTACCAGCAAATCTTGAATATTAGTTTCTGTTCATTATCAATGGCATCAAGGTTACTTCCCTGATGTACTTTCTGTCTCCCTTTCTGACTGTACTTAGTACAGGTTCTCCACCTTTATTAGCTCATGTAAATAGATTGAAAAGACAGTATTCACATTTTGCAAGTGTTTTTACATATCTAGAAACTTCTTGATGACACGAAAGACAGCAAACATATCAATAGATTTTGACATGTGTTTGTACATTCATCATTCTTCCTATTACATGTAAAATATCAATAATTAAGTCACAAGATCATAATTTTTCAGTAATATTTTTACATTACTGCATATTCTAGAAGAGAACACCATAAAGACAGAGACAGACAATTTGGTTATAAAATAAAATAGTCATGATTATATCATAGCCAGACATGGAATTTGGATCCAGTTAACAAGTCTTAGGTATTTCTCCATCTAATAGAATGTAATTAAGTAAATTCTTAATGTGGTTATTTATTCCTATAATGTTTGTGCAACTATTCCAGTGGTGGTCACATCTTGATATCTTTCCAGGCCAGTAGTTATTGTAGCTCGAAAGGTACATAGCTGAATAAGATTACTGATGACTTTATATCTCTCATAACACTGAAAGAACATTCGAGTAGCAGGTGCAGATGAAGCTTCCATACAGATTCTAGTTTGAATTATTTACATTCATATCCTATGACTCAGATGTGTTGTTTCTTCTTATTGAAGTAAATCATGTTTAGTACAGAATCAAATAACAAAAACAAAAAAACAAGTCTACCTGTAGGAAAAAAAAAAGACTGTTGGAGTGCTAATCTCTAAATGGGACATGAATATATCACTCTACAACAATGACTTAGAAATCACTGGAACAACATGGTGCAATAAATCTAAGATTCATAAGAAATACATATCTATAGGGAGTAAATACTTGGTGAAGATGACATTACAGCCATGATGAACTCAGTAACTGAGACAGTAACAAGATCAAGTCACCTAGAATAGGTTCTCATAAAGTCTAAATCTTTTCTTAAAAAGACAGCATTTTCAAAAAACAGTGCTGCTTCAATTGGTGGTCAGCATGTAGAAGAATGCAAATGGATCCATTCTTATCTCCTTGTACAAAGCTCAAGTCCAAGTGGATCAAGGTCCTCCAAATAAAACCAGATACACTGAAACTAGTAAAAGTGAAAGTGGAGAAGAGTCCTGAACACATTGGCACTGGGAAAATTTTCCTGAACATAATACCAATTGCTTATGTTCTAAGATCAAGAATTTACAAATGGGACCTCATAAGTTTGGAAATCTTCTGTAAGGCAAAGGACAGTGTCAATAAGACAAAATGGCAACCAACAGATTGGGAAAAGACCTTTACTAATTCTACATCCAATAGAGGGTTAATATCCAATATATACAAACAACTCTAGAAGTTAGACTCTGGAGAGCCAAATAACCTTATTAAAAATGTGGTAGAGAGAGATACAAAAAATTCTCAACTAAAAAATATTGAACGGCTGAGAAGCACCTAAAGAAATGTTCAGCATTCTTAGTCATCAAGGAAATGCAAACCAAAACAACCTTGAGATCCCACCTCACACCAGTCAGAATGGCTATGATCAAAAACTCAGGGGACAGCAAATGCTAGAGAGAATGTGGAGAAAGAAGAAGAAGATGGGGTCCCCAATGGAAGAGTTAGAGAATGGACTGAAGGAGCTGAAAGGGTTTGCAACTCCATAGGAAAAACAGTATCAACAACCAGATCCCAAATAGTTCCCAGGGATTAAACCACCAACCAAATAGTACACATGGAGCGACTCATGGCTCCAGTTGCATATGTAGCAGAGGATGGCCTTGTCGGGCAACAATGGAAGGAGAGGTCCTTGGTCCTGTGAAGGCTCGATGTCTCAGTGTAGGGGAATTGTAGGACATGGAGTTGGGAATGGGTAGGGGGGTGGGTGAACACCCTCATAGAAGCAGGGGATGGAATAAGGTGATTCCAGGGAGGAAATTGGGAAATGGAATAACATTTGAAATGTAAATAGAGAAAATATCTAATTATAAACAAACAAATAAACAAACAAACATTGTCAATTGATGGCTGTTGAGGGGAGAGGATATATTTTCCTCGAGCGTGTGGGCTTGGGAAGTGACCTATGCTCTAGGATACATTCTTCATAAATTTATGCACAGGGAACTCTAAATTGTTTTAGTGGACAGTAAAGAGAAAATAGTAAATTATTACAGGAAGCACTTGTGAGGGAGTAATTTGAAAAAGGATCTGACATAGATTAGGTTCAGGCATGTTAAAGTTTATACATGAATATAAAATATAAACTTTTAAAAAGAGACTTTTAAAAAGAGATTTTAAAAGTTTAAAATATAAACTTTTAAAAAGAGAGAACATAAAATATGTTAATGTAGTGGAGACATAAAAATAAAATTGAAGGGAAGACATGAAAATTTTTATATATATACTTATATACATTAATGAATATTAAATGTTTTGAAATAGTTGAACACAGTATTAATCCTAAAGAGTATTCACTAGATTTATTAAGAAGGCTAAAAACAGATAATTTTGGAAAAAATTACAAGTCAAATACACAATAGTGCAATAAAGTCATCAAACAGAAAATCTAAAATTTTTATGATCTTATAGGAAACTAAAAATTAGGGAAATTAAGCTTACCAATATTAAAGCAAATTGGATAATTAAAATTAATTTTATTATTCATTTAGCAATATTTTAGCATGTATATATTCTCTCCCTATGATATATTCATATTTTATTTATTTATTCCCTTAGTTATTCAGGTAAAGTGTAGACTGGCTTCAAACTCACAGTGATCCTCCTGCCTCTGACTCTGAGTGCTGAGATTTCAGATTAAGACAGTTTCCTCTGCTTCAAATTCATCTCATTTTAATGTCACTTTAATTTCATATTTATTTTATATCATAGTTTGGACTTTATCCTATTGCATTATAATAATCAAAATTTAGAGTATCAGATTTTATTACTTCTTTAATAAGTTGATGTGAAAATTTAAGCCTACTTTATTGTGTTAGAGAAAATATTTCTTAGAAGCCTTTTATAACCTCCCTGTGGATTATTTAGAATTTCCTTTCCAATCAAGTAAAGTGATATTCTGGCTGTTTTGCTGGCCTTTTAAAAAACTAACCTTTCTACTGGGAATTTACAGCAGTCAATAGAGTTTTTAAAAGGATTTGTATTAATCCTTCCACAGACATAAGGATATTAAACCAGGTTGGAGGAAACAGGTCTGTACTGTGTTGTTAATACCGGATGTAATTGTAAATATTTCCAGCTGCATAATCCAATTTGTTTCCAACTGTAGCATAGCTATGAAGGTCACAAGTTTCTTGACAATATGGTTTTGGTTTAGGCGTACTTGCAAATTACTGACTCTTGAGAAGTACTTTAATGTTTAATTTAGAGCATGTTATTCTTTAGAAATTCCCTTGATAAGGATCATGAACCCTCTGTTCTCATTTCTTGTCTCCACACAACAGGCTAATGTTGTATAGTACAGTAGAGAACAAAATGGAACTGAAATCGTTGTATTCCATTGCATTCCTGACACTGATTAGAAATGAGTTTTGTCATTTTAAATAAGTGTCACAATTGTAACTTCAGAAGCAATTTTAATTATTCTAATTTCAATGTAAAGGTGATGTTAAAAGTCACCATTTGCTGCAGAGTTAATCATAATGTCTAAGCTGGATGAGTTTACTGGCAGTTACAAAATATGTAGTTACATTCACTAGTACTACTAGGTCCACAAGTTCTTACCTTTCAGTCAGAAAAACCTAGAAAGAATCTTAAAAATATCTACCTCTAACCACATCTCTCCTCTATGACACAACACGGAGCTAAAGTTAAACAGAACTCATCATGGTGAGAAAATGATAGGAAAAAACATTATGAAATATTTCAGCAGCACAAAAAAGCCAAAGGCTGATAGATTTGACTGAAAATTGTTTTTAAATACTTTAGAAGAACTATGCTAAAGTATTGTAAGGCAAGGTGGCATTTTCAGACAACAAAGAGGAATCATTTAATTAATACAAAAATGTAGCTGGGTGCTAAGGAGTATTGCTCATGAACAATATTTCATGAGCTGGATGGTTCTCAGCTTAAGGTCAAATTCAAAACTAGCATGGCCAAATAACAGTAACTTTTCTTAAAAAAATAATAAACAAAATGGTAAAGATAATTTTAGAAAATTAAATGTTCATTATTACAGCTATTTTAAATGGACAAAGATAAAGTGTTCATTAAATTTGTAAGATTCTGTGTATATCAAATATCACCAACCTCAAGTATGAGATGCCTCTTATTATTTCTGTTAAATATAACTTTCTTTAGTAATCTTTGCTTCTGTTGAAGTGTTGATGATTGCCAAATGTATAGTTTATGGTATCTCACCTAGTGATACACTTTTATAAAAGGATAACTTAAATTATAAAAACTGCAGCTTTGGCTGGGTCTCTCAATTAACAATGTACCCTGAGAACACTTGTCCTGATATCCTGTCCTCCCAGCAAGGTGCTGTGTGGTATTGATGGATCAGAGGTTGTGGAAGTGGCCAACTACTCAGGTCTAACCTGAAAGCCAAACTGTTAGAGGGATTCCATCTCCAACACTGAGCTAGGTGCTCAGAATCTACCCTGTGGTAGAACCAAACAAACCTGACCAAAAAGAGTTAGTGAAACACTCTCTAATGATATTATGCTATACTCAGGGATTCATACCTAATCCAATCATCATAAGTGAGGATTCATTCAGCAGTTGATGGAAGCAGATGCAGAAACTTACATCCAAACATTAGGTCTGCCTTACTAGGAACCCCACAGAAGAATGAAAAGGACTGTGGGAGCCAGAGGCGTAGAGGACACTAGGATAACATGATTCACACAATCAACAGAGGAGGGTTCATAGGAGCTTACAGAAACTGAAGCAGCAACCATGGAGCTTGCATGGGTATGCACCAGGCACTCTGCATACATGCTGTGGTACTTTAGCTTTGGTATTTTGTAGGAGAGGCTGTGGTTGGGATGTATTATATCAGAAAACAATGAATAATTAAAGTGCATAATATTTTCTGGTATATGGATAATGCCAGAAAAAAAAATCCTATGTGACTTATCCCAAACTCAGGCAAATATGATAGGTACTCACTTATAAGTAGATGTTACTGTTAATGTATTGATGAACCAAATATGATGCATAGAATCACAGAGGTCAGGTAGAGAGTATGGGATCTCACTTGGAAGAGAAAATAGCTTAGAAAGTTATGGATGAATGGGGTGAGGATTCTGGAATTGGATGATCTAATGGGAGGGGAGAAGAGAGGAGCATGGGAGAAACTACTAGGTGGCAATTCTAAAGCTAAGGGGACTCTGAGGGATTTTATAGCAATTTAGTGTAGTTGAAACTTCCTAACATGCATACAAACATTAAGACAATCTAAATAGTCAAAAAGCATTCATGTCTCTTCATCTTTTCTTGTGCTTTTTCTTTGACTACCTTTTTAAAAAAAATCCTGCTTGTTTTCTAAGATAAGACAGAAGGGAAGAGAATATGTGGAAGAACTCGAAAGATGGTGGGGGTGGAACCATAATTGGAATATATGTAAAAAAAAAATCTGTTGTCAATTAAAAGAATTGTCTGCAGTCTTTTTTTCAGTACAGAATGCAGTATTATTCACAATGACAAATGTATAGGAAAAAAGAAGAAGAAGAAAAAAAAAAACAAACCCTAATTGCCCACTGATGGATGAGGAAAAGAAACATACCAAGTGAGCTAAGCCAAATTAAATAAGCTTAATTCAATAAGATGAGCACACTTCATACGTCATATGTTCAATTGGATTTGTAATGCTTGAATCTACAACATGCATATTTTTGTGAAACAATGTCTAATGTAAAAACCTCATAGAGACAAAAACTAAAAATAAAATACAAAGAATCAATGGGAAATTCTTAGCATTAATTTTTTTAAAAAAATGTCTCCTTCGTGAGTGTGTAGGTAAGTGTTTATGATACAACTCATAGGAGGTTGAATCAGTTGGATAATCTGTTTAAGATAAGATTAAGCTAAAAAGAAAGAAACTGCCTCAAAAACTTGGTTTCTACTAATAATTATGATTTAAAAAGTGAAAAACAATCCATTAGATGTCCAGTGCACCTTATATCTAAAATATGAGAAGTATAACCTAACTGCATGTCTCATTGTAAAGTATCAAAAATCATGAAATAAAGCAACTGGGCATCTTCATTCAAGCAACTTCCAAGATACTGGTGGGAATCTGTTATACACAGAATTTGAAGATTTATTTTTGAGATATGGACTGGTGAGGAAGATGTGGAATGGCATGATAAAGTCATCTAGAAACAGTGGAACTAAAAACTGATAACAAAAATTGTCTTGTGTGGTATGGTGAACTTGACTAATCTTTAAGTTCCTTTCCTGGTTGTTTTCCTGGTTGTTGCTTTTTTCTGAGACATAAAATGAAGGCAGGAACTACTACTTGCCTTTCATATCACCTTTTATTTCAGAAGCATATATATATATATATATATATATATATATATATATATATATATATGTATATATATACATATATATAAATTTAAATTTATAGGGCAACACATTAGTGCAAATGAGTTTAATGTGCATTTATTTTCACAATGAAATGTTTCAAACTTTGTTCTAATTCTCTATGAGTGGAATAAAAGCCTGGAAATACACCAAAGCCAAACACTTGAAAGGCAAATCTACAAGGAAACAGGAGGGGAATGAAGGAATTGCTGGCAAGGATTACCCTCTTGAAGCTGGACTCACATCTGGACCACTTAGGGTTAGAGAGGTGTGGCCATTCATGGTAGGATGGGGTAGTTTGATTCTATCTTCTCTAAGAGATCACAGGTGGCAGCCACCATAAGTACAGCAGAACAAGGAAATGGTACATGACACATAGACCAACAGAAGTTGGATATCATGAAGCTTTTGCCTGGGGCTGGAGTCTTTCAGGAATCTGAGGAATAAAGCTGCCCCAGGGTCCCTCTCAGCTTTTAACTTAAGAACAAAATCATTGCTTAGCAAACCTGTGATCGGCTTGATATTATCAAATGTTAAACAGCATACAAAAAATGCATGGTTTGAAAAGGAAAATCTAAGATTTCCAGGAAATACTTACATATGAAGAATCTACTATACTTCATGTCTCCAAGGGGAGGTCTGCCTGTGGCTATTTCTTCCAAGGAATCACAAAGAAGTGAAATGATCTGATTTCCTACAATTCCAGATTGTGCTGGAAGAAAAAAAAATATTGCTACATTTTACAATTAAAAGTCTGAGGTGGCAGAGGTAAAACTTACAGGTTAGAACTCATTAAATAGCACATGCTGATTGATTCTGAACAAGTAGCCAGATATTTTTACAAGATACAACTAATCTGACTACAAAGGAAGTTTTATCTCCATGAATTTCTTTAGTCTTCAAATTTGCTGCTTTTGATACTTATCAAATATATAAATCACAAAGAGAGAAATACAAGACTGAAGATATGCAAAGCATGTCCAATGCCACAGTGAAACTTAGAAGTCTAATATTGTAGCAACCTGCAATCATTATTGTTTCTTTGTGTGGAAACTTTTGATTACTGAGTAGATGGCTTTTCATAGACATGTGTCTCATGTTTCTATCTTTTCTACAATGAATTAACATGAATGCTAACAGTTTCTGAGTTCCAATCACTCTCCTTTTTGAAGACACTTGATGTTTTACACATTCTTTGGTTTGAATAGGTTCTCAAAATGCATGCATTTGATAAATACTACAGGAATATTTGACCACAAAGAGGTTTACATCATAAAGGGAATTCCATAAACCAATATAAAAATAAAGGCACACAATTCCATCACCATGTGCTTGGACTCTCCAGCCTCCAGAAATGTTAAGCAAACAAATATCTACTATTTACAATTCACCCAGGCTATCACATTTTTGGTACAACAGCAAGAGATGGAGTTGTCCTCGATATGATTCTTGCCAACACTAGCCTAGATTTAATGAATTTTGCAAAAATACCTAAAAGCGTTTGCAAGAACTTCTCAGTCTAGACTCTTCAACCTTTAATCATGTAATAAAGCACTTATTTTCCCTCCAAAGTATTCATCTCTCAATTCACATTCTAGCAGAAATAACCTGCTTGATCCCCTACAGGGATATGGATGTCTTGTACTTAGTCCACGGTGGCACAAAAGGCCTTTGATCTCATACTTGGCCACTTTAATACTCTTACCTCTCTAAATAGGTGAATGGAAGGAAACTGCAAGGGTTTATTTGGATTACTCATTTTAGTTGTTTCCAAAACTGAGTAATGTCTTTATGAATAACAACACTCAAGAAAAATAAATAAAATCATCCATTTCCAAGACTCTGTTTTCATTTAAGGAAGAAAATATGTTTTTCTGTCTAAGCATCAGCCATGTGTTTGGTCTTACCTTATCTATACCATTTTATAATATTGAATTAAATTTTTTTATTCCAAAGGTGAAAATGATACATTGTTTTCACATATATTTTACTTTAACTTCTAAAATGTATTTTGTAGAAATAATAGGTTTTGTAATGGCCCTTGTCTATTGGGATGATATGAAAGGGGCAAAACTCAGAGACCCCAACCCAGACAAAGAAATGTAAGCAAGTAGGAATCACATAAAATAGAATTCCTCAAGGATAAGAAAACCTATGTTTGATACCAAATGGCCCAGCTTGAAAATACATTAATGCAATTAACATATGGACTATATATGTAGTATTTATGTATGTAGGAATATAAATATATGTAATTAATAAATATATATAAATGTATATATAAGCAATATTTGAAGAAAAAGATTATGAAGAAGGGGGTAAGGTTTGGAGAAAGAAGGGTAAAAGGGAACATGATAAATTATATTAAAATCTCAAAAAATAAGAAAAATAATAGTAAATATTATGTTCAATGAATTTACTAACATATTAATTACATTCACATCTCCTTTATCTACTTCTTTTTTTTTATTTATTCCTTGTATGTGATTTACTTCTTAAACAATCTATATTCCATGAATGAAATAAATCATACAGTGTTTGTGTTTCTGAGTAGCATAATTTGCCTAACATCTTAATCATCAGTTCTTTTAAGTTTCCTGTAAATGGAGTGACTTTTAGTCTTCCTGGTTAAATAATAAACCATTGTGTGTGCTGATCAGATTTCTTTTCATCATATCTTGAGAGACACCAAGGCTACTTTCATGTCTTGTTAGGAATAATACAAAACTAAATACCCTGACTTATATCCTTGTGGGCACAAAACCATGAATCATATTGTTAAATCCCGTGGTAACTTTAGTTTGACTCTTTGGAGGAGGAACCTGCACAGTGATTTATATCTAACTAACTTGCACTCCTAGAAGCAGAATAAACAGAATCCCTTTTCTTTGCTATCACCCTCAATTTTTTGGTTTGCTGTTTTTCATAGCAATTGATGTTTCATGACTATTGAATCTCAGTACAATTTTGATGTTAGTTTCTCTAGTGTTCAGACATTTATTTCTTGGCTGTTTTCACTGCTTATTTTGACAACTCAGTTCACTTCTCTCTTTAGTAATTTGCCTTTTTTTCTGTTTATATAAATTGTTAGAATTTGTTTATATGTTCCTCATGGATATATGTTTGAGGATTTCTTTTTCTTCTATAAAATAGATTATCACTTCTTTCTGCTTTCTGTGATATTGAAAAAGTTTTCAATTAAATTCAAGTCCAGGTAAAAGTTGTTGCTTTTATTTCCTGCACTCCTAGAATCATATTGAGAAAACCATGTCTATGCATGTTGTCACTCCCCTCTTGTTTTGTTCCTCTCATCAGAGTGCATGATATTTACAGCTAGTTTAAAAAAAGTCATAGATGCTATAGTTTGATCTACATTCTCATCCAATCATATATTAAATTATCTACCTCAAAATCTGACTGTAGTTATTGGTAGTGTTTTTTATGGAAGTAATACAGTAAAATAGTGTCATTAAAATTGTTTTTTAAATTTATTTAAATGAGTTCCTTAGAACAAATCCAGAAAAATAAAGAGGGCATATAGTAGGAAGAGTCTTGAATGCTAAGTTAAATATTCCAGTGATGCTTTTGTAAGACAAAAAGTATTAAAAATTCCCACCATGACAATGGAAGTTATGGGAGAAGCAAGTAACATATTCTGCTTAATATTTCTCATCTGGTACCACTCCTGTTATAGCTTTCATGCTGGGCTTTTATACCTCTGGAATTATGAGACAGTAAATTTATATTTCTTAAGTCATTCACTTAAACATTGCATACAGAATATGCAATTAATATATTTATTGATTTTATTTATTTTTTTCTCTTTATCATAAATACCTCATATATTCATGTATTTGTAGCATATATACAGACCTATAGATATCATAGGTACATTATCACTGACGGAATTATATTTTAAACCAGGCAACATATTGTTTTTTTTTTTTTTTTTTTACTTTTCTTTAAGGTAAACCCTTACTATTTTTACTAATCTACAAACCTTCAGTTTCTGAAATTAGTCAAGTCTTTATTAATATTGGTTTTTGGAATTACATATATGAATAATAGATTTGCATTATTAATACCCTTCATTTTATCTTTTCCAACTCCTCCTAGGTTCACACCATACACTCTTTCAAATATAAGACATCTTTGAGCAATACTAATTGTTGAAGGATATTTGATTATGTTGTGAAATTGGAGATTGTGAGCTAGAAAATCTTGTTTCTTATGCTATGTTGCAGCCTTAGAGCACACCATTAACCCAAGAGCTTTCTGTAAACCAGAGCTAAATGAAATCAACTGCAGGTCATGAGGTGGAACAAGCAATTAGTTGTCAAGGAATAAACATAAGAAACCCCAAGAAAGAGAAAGGAGGGTCTTTAAGTTCAAGGGTCTTCAAGCCTGCATGGAGAAATAAGGGGACTTTTTATTTCCTGGAATATCTGTGTTGTAGGAAGGTCTGCTGTGTGTATACCCTGCCTATGTGAGCTAGCAGGCTTTATCCATAGTATCTTGCTCCTGAGTCTTAATTTGGTAAATCAGTTGTTTGGGATTTTGTTTCAAAAACAATAAAATAGACCCAGATAGTCATATATGTTACATGTATCACACATATTTCAGTCTTTTTTAAATTTGAGGTATCTCCACCTGTACTTGATCCATAAATTTCAAACACTTTGTTAAATGCATGGTTTCAAATATCTGCTTGATAATTTTGGTTTATAAAAAACTGACTAAAATGAAACTCTAAACTAAACAGTTTCATTTTTTTCTTCTTTGCTACCCACTCAAAAATGCAGATTTACTAAAATTGGCAAGGAGTTAGAAGGAATACCATGTAAAGTTGTTCATACTCAGTGTACTGTATTTTAATAAAGAAAAGCAAAGTATTACCTATTGTATAATACCCAATACTCTGCTATGCAAATAGAAGTTTTTCTCAAAGTATTGTTCAAATCCCATTCTTAACATAGTGAGTAATGTTAAATTTAGAATAAATATTTTCATATTTTTGAGTGAAAACCATAATACTACTTCTACTTTTTCCTCTCTCTAAAGTCTTACAACCTATCTGATTTATTTTCAATTCATTATTATTCCTAAGGAAAACCAAAATTATCATATACCTGATCCAGATTCAATCCACTGCACTCATAAATAGTATTAACAGATTTCTGGTAAAGTCTTCTGATCCCAGTTTTCCAGCCTTAGTGATACTGTCATATTTTGTTTTCTTTAGGTGATATGCCTCTCATCAAGATACTATTCAAGATATAAATTCTCATCTGTGTTATACAATTGGTTGACCATTTCTATGGGTATTATCTTATAAAGGGATGGTATGCTGTAGTTTGTTAATGAAGATGTGCTTAGACCCTGATAATAAAGTAAAATGAAGTGTCCTGAGTTTGGTTGTTAAGATGTATCTAAGACTGAATTTTTGATTTCTGAATTCTGTCCTAATAAATTTAGGTGTCAGATTTGTTCTATGCATCCAAATAAATCAATTTAAGATTTTATGTGATCTGTCAATGATCAGATCAATAATCATTACAGATAAACACATATTAATTTACTGATTATAAATATTAATCCCAGTATATGGAAAAGTTATATTTTTCCAACTTCTTAAAATGTTTGTGTTTTATCTCACAATTATTGAAAAGCAAAACTATTGGAAACATTGATTTTTGAATTTAATGAAATAGTTATATCATTTAATTTCTATTTTCATAGAGATTTTTATTAACTGTATTTGTCAAAATTATTTAATTTCTATTATTTTTAACAATGTGGAATGATTTCCCCCAAGATCTGTATAGGATTATATCAAAAATATACACAGATTTTTTATGTTTATAAACTACAATTCTTTTTTAAAAGGTATGTTATTTCTTTGAGTACATATAGAAACCTTAAGAACAGTTTTATTATTTTAGTAAGTTTGACATGAGAAAATATTGCTATACAAAGCTGTTATTGTATATTATTCTTCAGTACCTAAATTGCTCAAACTATGTCATACTTACCAAGATAAATATTTCAGTTCATTTTTCAACACACTAAAATATGTGAACGTTGAGATAAGTATGCATGTAAAAATATGCCTGCCCATATACATATATGTAAACAATGTCAAGATTTATATGTTTATTCATGTAGACTTACACAGGATTTATAATAAGGGAGTCTGCCTTTAAAAAGTTTTTTCTTTGATTGAACAATGATTAGAAGCATATGCTTAAAATATGGCTGTCAATAATAGTGTTTTAATGAGTAGTAGTCATGTAACACTAGACATAACGTCTAAATTTCTAAACACTATTTACCACATCAAAAAACTGTGGATTAATAGCTATATTAGCTATTACTATTGTTTTAACACCCTCCAAGGTCATTGGAGACTTGGACTAAATATATAATTTTTTTCATCTTATGCTTAATTATTTAGTTTACATTCATAGAATATGTGACAGGATCAAAAAAGTCTTTGTCACTTTTTAGAAATTAGTTACAACATGTCTGAAGCATCATTTTAAAATCTGTAATGCAACTAGCATTTAAAGTGCCATGAAAGCAAATACTATTTCTATATTATAACCTTCTGAATTACTATGTAAAAAAATATATTACCAATACTTATTTCCATTACAATTTATAATAGTCTTAATTATACTATCTTTCTTTAACAGTGATTATTTCACTGAAAAAATTCCACATACATGCATGTTTATTTATATACACGTTAACAGTCTACTTACCAGGTACTAGAATAATCATGTTAATGATTATACCAGCATGCTTATTTGCAATGAAATTGCAATTAAATTCTGTTTATTGTTATCAGTGTATTGTTTGACAAGATCTACAATGAGCAGAACTACTCTATGATCCTGAAACAACTCATTTCCCACAGATCTGTCAGCTTGAAACCCAACCTCGAGGTGTTAGATTTAGCGTCTCCTGCCTACAGCACAGCCTTGTGTTGCCCATGGCCATTCTTCTGACACAGCTGCTCCTCTGTACTTGCCTGTGTCTGCAGGCCTCTCTGGGTCCTAATTGCCATTTATGAAGACACCAGGGAAGGATTAAGGATTTGGATGAGGATCAATTTTACATAAAGACCCACTTTTATCTTTTTTATCTTTTAAGAATCCTTATCCCCAAATTCAACCACACTCTAAACTACTAAGATCTAACCCATAGGCAAGTGAATTTTAACAACATAATTGGGATACAATCGCTTGTTCCTATGCTTAAAACAGAACTAATTTTCCTAAGTTTTACTTTAATAGCTGGATAAAATAAACTTGTCTTTATGCAATTCAAAAGACTGCTTTTTCATTTATACAACTTTAGAATGATTTCTTTCCTCTTGTATGTCTTGATTGGTTATAATGTGCATCTATGAAAACAGAGAAATTTGATTATTAAACATCTGAGCATATGTGTTCTTGTATAATTCCAGAATGTTATCAATGTTTTAGAAGATATGTTTATATAGAAATTGATGCCATATGCAGTATTTCTTTTATCCTAAAACTCATTATTATACTCATTGGAAAATCTTATAACACCATCATCCTACCTTGGAGAACACTCAGCAAGTTTAAGAGTACTGTGGTACCTCAATCAATAGTCATGTTGTTTTCTTTAATTTGAAATAATGATGAATGCGTAAATTTGAAGTAAGAGAATTCTATTTTCATGGTGAATATTTGAGAATGATTTTGGGAAAAACAATATTGGGAACTGAAAATTCTGAGTTAAAAGAAAGCTCCTTCCCCAACTTGATGGATTATAATTGAGGAGACCACAAACATGTGAAGATGTTTGGGGATCCAGATATTTGTCTTGGACTTTTGAACTGTACAAACAATCACATCTGTTATCAAGGGACTTTATGTTTTCATTGCCCATTGCTTATTTCTTAAGCCATTGGAAAAGTTGTATTAGATACTTCATCCAATTATTTGCTAAGCTTTTTAAACTTTGCTTTGCATGGACATGAGGTATCATCTCATGAAATGACTTGTATTTGTATCCAAATCTGATGAAATTTAGTGTTGAACAACAAAACTAATTGTGCATCTCTGTGGTGGTTGTATCCTGACTCAGGAGCTTAAAACAGAAAGGGAACAAAGTTTTGGCAGATTCAACTAGAGAGCTGGGCAATAGCTGTAACCGACATAGGAAATGATCCAAAAGAAAATACTTTAAATAAGATAAAATACTCAATTACACATATGATTCCCCTTGTTGTGATTTGAAAATTAAACAGATTTACATTACGTGAAAGTCAAACATTTGCCAGCAACTGGACAATTTCTAAATTAAAGGTAAAAAACCCGGTAAAATTCTTTTATATAAATTTTAACAAGAATACCTAAAATATGTTAATATTTATAATAACTTTTACATACACTTTTAATATTTTCACAATCAACTCACAGGTCAAAGAGAATAGTACAACATAGTTTTCTAAATATAGTGTACTCCTGCCTAAGCACATGTTCATATATTAGTACCTACATCTAAATATTTCTTATATGTCTCTATCTCTATCCCTATATTTCTTCCTTAAAGTATTTATTTTTATGAATGTACCTCATATTACCATTCATTATATTCAAACAGTAAATATTCCTCTAGACATAAAAACTTACCTCCATATTAATTTCCTTGTTCACATTATTTCAAGTTCTTTAAACAAAACAGAAAAATCAAGGTGGTAATGAAGAAAGGAATGAAGGAAAGTTGAGAAGTGACAAAGTGACAGAAACACAGGAAAAGAAGGGTGAAGCTTTTATTTGTAATAAATCTTTACCAGTTGAATGACTGCCTCTATGGGATTAATGTTTCTATGTTAGGAGAATACTATATATATATATATATATATATATATATATATATATAATTTTAGCAAATATAAAATATTAAATTATCTTAGCTTATATACAAGTTCTTTTACACTGTTTAAACAGAAACTACAATGCCAGTCACACTAAAATATTTGTAATCAGCCTACAAGTGTACATCGACAAGTTCTCATTCAAATCATACAATCAAATGCATTACAGAAGAGGAGACAATACAGATGCTCCTTAATTTTGACAAATCTTTAAGCTTTGTATTTTTCCTTCTCATGCATGCTATTATATTCCAATATCATGAGACAATAATCCATAACAATTCTGTCTTTTGTGTCATTTGTAGTCTGCAAAAAAGTGACTCGATTCATTTTCACAAATAAGTTAGATTCTAATCATATTCTAAGATAAAAGAAAATATTAAGTAAGTATTCAAAGCATTGCTGTGCTAATGTGTTTGATTTCTAAATTCTTTTATTGTCGTATTGACATGGTGTCAGAAACGTATGATAATAGCCATCAGCTGTTTCTTTATTTCTACTTAGTAAATAATGACTCATTCCCTGAGAGACACTAAAAAATCCAACGCTCTTTTTCTAATGTGTTAGTTGCTCTATTAGAATACAATAGCAATTCAGCCATTTTCTCTGCAGAATTTGGGGCACTGCTGCTTCACGAAATTTTTCTCTAAAGTAACCTTTCAAAGCCAGCCACAACAGTTTTTATTCTGGATCATACTGACATCTGACCTTTGTAAACTTACACATAAGAAAAAAAAGAAGATGCTAAGGGAGACACAGTTATCTGTTTCAAAATTCAGCTATCCCCACAAGGTACAGAGATATCATGACCTATAAAGTTCACAGCCATGTTGGTTCTTTCTAACAATTACCCACAGCTATTATGCTTCTCTCCCATCACTAAAAATGTCATAGCTAAGATAACTGCTCCAGTTTGAGAAGGTAGGAAGGTACAGGATTTAACACAGAGCTGCTGTGTGATGGGTGGGTTTGATTTGATTCCTGCCATTTCAAGCTGTTAATGCACCATGTGATATAATGCCTCATTCTCTCTGAACTATGTTAGTAACCCAGAATTTCTCAAAAGGGATTCTATGCTCATAAATTTCCTTGAGATAAAATATATTCATTTCAGTTATATTTGCTCTGAGATGACCTATGTTCATTCTAATGGTGTAATTATAAGTGTTAATGACAGTATTATCAGATAATAACCGAGCTTCTTTAATTAGTCTCTTTAAAACAGTCCTTTGTGGACAGTTAAGACTGAAAGACTCGTGTATACCAGTTTAACATAGAAACTGAAGATATATAGAGAAAGGAAGACATCTTGTTTCTGAAACTCTTCTTCAGGTTTTACTTCTCAACCCATAGTCTTTACCAAAGGATTTGTAAAATTCACCAGGCATCTTTGAGTTACTGAAAAAGACACTGATTTGATAAACAACATACAACATTTAAGTGAAATGAACTTGGTAGAAATATATAAACATTTTTGCTGGGTAGTTTTATTTAAACAACAAAAATGGAAGGAATCTCAATTAAGAAAGTGCCTCTTTAAGATTGGACTGCAGAAAAGCCTGTAGGGCATATTATATATAGTGATTTATCAGAGAGCACTCCATTGTGGGAGGTGCCATCATTGGCCAGGTGATCTCAGGCTCTATAAGGAAGCAGGCTGAGCAAGCCATCTGGAACAACTCAATAAGCAGCATCCCTCCATGACTTCGGTATGGGTTCCTGAATTCCTGATCTCTCCAAGATTTAACATGAAGGGGTGTTATATTTTATCAAAAGGGTTTTCAGCATCTAATGAAACTGGTTGGCCAGATGGGGGAGCACTCTTTCAGAGGTGTGGGGAATGGGTGAAGAACACAGGGATGGGGGGACCAGGAATATAAATAAATAAAATAATATAATAGTTAAAAAAGAGATAATTAACTATTAAATGAACATGTGAGTAAAGTATTTTCTTACCCAAGTTGATTTGGTCATGGTGTTTCATCACAGCAATAATAACACTAAATTTATAATAAAATTTATATTTAAAATATAATTTTATTCAAAATATTTAGAGAAATATACATTTCTCAAGGATTTGCCCCTTTCAGATGGTGGTCAGCCTCCCTGCTAATCAGCACTCAAAAAAGACTATGATGTTATCACTCAGATTCCATTTAATAATTGGCTCATCTAGGAGCTTTTCCATGTCGTTACAGTTTACATTTGAAATAGGTATGTGTATGTTTGAACACTGGTGTGTAGCTACTATATAATATGAATCCATCAAATTAAAAAAGGTTATACATTAAATACAACTAATCCTACACTTGTAAGCAATAATGTGGCTTGTTAAAATAGTCTATAATTTTTAAATTATAAGATGGTTCTTTCATTACTTTCACACCTAAGCAATTTTTAGAGTTAAAATATTGATGTAAAACCAGAATCCTATGGGAATAAATGATCTTTGTCACAATGACAATGGTAACTGAATCTGCAAATATGTCATCCAAACATCATTGTCAGCACAGACTAAATGATTTATAAGGCTTTACTCATATTTCACTTTACCAAGAAATTGATTTTGTTCACATTGCCTAAAGAAATAATTTTATTTCAGTCAATAATATTCTTCAGCTCACAAGCTTCCATTCCATGGAGTAATGTTTCCATGAATATTTTATTCACAGTAGGTTATCCATGCTTAGTTGTGATTATTTTAAATGAACTCAAGCTATAAGTTGCCTCTCACTAGGTATTTGGCAACAACAAATAAAAGTATCTAGAAGACACAATTGGTATCAAGGGTGTTTTGTAGGAAGAACTTGGGCGAATTTGAGCTTTGGCTAAAGAAGCCCTGAGAGAGCTTATTCTTTCTGTCTGTCAGGATTGATTAAGGTCAAATTATAGAAACGCAGACGGCGAAGACACATATTATGAGGTTTCAAAGGGAAATAATAACACTCTCAGGAGCTGGGTTAAATACCATTCATATTACATTCCATTAAATAATCTGACCTCACTCAGCCCTGGTAATGAGGAACTGAGGGCAAAGTTCTTTGGTAGAACTGTGTTCTTTGGTAGAGAAAATGTTAGCATAGAAGCACAATTGATTTGTTCAGTACTCATATGGAGCTTACACTGAGAGATAAGAAAATAGAAGAGATAAATTTGAAAATTACGATGTATGCATCAGGAAGGATTTTGAACAATTTTAAAGTTATGGACAAGGCTGGTACAGAGAAGCATCTCTAATTGTAAAAACTGTTAGCAAAATTAAACTTACATTTCACACTTTACCTTGGGACATACGGAATGGTATCTTGAGCCTAGAGACCTAACATCAAAGGCTCCATATTCATAGTTTGAAAAAATAGTGCCTGAACACAACTGCATGCTCTACAATTACACTCTTGGGAAATCTTTTTCTAGGTTCAGGTGACAAGACCAACAGATCCTTGTGCAACTAGGAAAAATTGGGAGCAGGCTCTATACCAAGCTAGCAGTGGAATATGACATCATTAGCCAAATGGTACTATTTTTATTATAATAAAAGTTATAACTTAAACTTATATGCTTTTCTTTGTTATTTTTCAAGGCAGGGTCTCACTGTGTACTGCTGTCTGGCCTAGGGGTCTATGTAAACAAGGGTGGTCTGGAACACACTGATGAGCAGGCTTAAACCCAAAGCATGGAGCTTCACACAAAGCTGATGCTTTATAGTTCTGAAATAATGCTCTGGTTACAACTCTTGATTCTTTTCTTCATCCTTAAGGGTTTCCTTTGACTCCTTTCAGTAACTGTATATGGTGAGAGCCTCTGATTCATTTCCATTATTTATTTATCACTGGGAGTTTCGGCATTATGCAGAACTTATCACTGACTTCATGGTGCGAAAGATTAAGCTGTTGTCTTCCTTGCCTGGAGTTTGGATTTGTAGTATGGATAGCATATTTGTTGGCAATATTGAGTTGTGTAGACAGTACCATGAGATATATTTAGCAGTTTCTCCTGGGTTCAAATAACTTTTTTTCATTCTCATTTGTTGTTAAGGTAATGAAGTCCCCACCCCCACCGCAGGTGTTGCAGAACAACTCCAAGACAAAAACATTGTCACATTTTTTTTTTTTTTGCTCTTCTTTGTCTTTTCCTATCATTGTTCAATTTTCAAAATCTACAGAGTAGGAAGAAAGCTTTTTATCTACCCTCCCCTTCTCCATTCTTTGCAATAGAAACAAAAGCTCTGAAAGTATTTTTAGGAGACACCAAATGTCCACAGCATATAAATGCATGTTGGCTTCATAAAACTATGACAGGCTAGAAAGGAATAAATCATCTTTATTAAATAATTTTTTTATTTCCCAAAATAGGTCAGGTTAGGAAGCTAATTAAGTTAGCCCTCATTTTGTCTTGAAAATGAAGACTACTTAAAATAGATTAACACATTCACGTGGCAAGGTTTTGGTTATGATAATAAGTAAAAATGGAATCGAATTTGTCACAAGTCTTACAAAAGGATATCAATCTCTATATGATAGACTACAAAATTACTTAATCAATAACAGTATGTTTGATCATAAAAAAAAGTTTCAATGCCTGTGTGGGAGTTCCCTCACCTACCAGTAAGTCTTTTTTTTAATGTGGCGCATGTTCTTTTCTGACTTGACATTAAAGTACCTGGGCTGTGATAAAAGTGCTTTGACCTTTAGAGATTTGCTATGATTACAGATATTTTAAACTGATTTAGTTTTAAAAAAAGAAGAACCTAGGGATTTTCAGAGTTTTAGAAACAGGTAAGTGACTTCTAAAGAATGTAATTCCATTCTCATAGTAAACAATTAACACATACATAAGCCATAAACTTTAATTTGGAAAAAAAAAACCACAAACAGATCCAACACTTAAAAGAATTATGTCATGTCTTGGATTCCTAGCTTGCTGCTAGATAGAGATAAGATTTTGTGAAATGAAACAGATCAAAGCAAACCAGGAAGAAAGCAAGCAAACAGCAAAACCTACTAAGAAGTACATTACTACCTGCCCTTGAATTCACTTTTCTAGTAGGTGTTATCCTACCCCCTCCCCATGACTACTTGTTATAGATAGGCTTTTAATGTGGAATGGTAAACCACACTTTTTAAATGAAATTCTTTAAAATATTGCACAGCCTTCCATCACAATAGTCGTGTTATTGCCCATCAGACACAATGAAGAATGCGAAATAGTTTATTTTAATCCTTGCAGAAGTTTTTCTAGTGCACCCATTACACGTAAAAGTGGAGAAATTGTGACCTCAAAAACGTGACAGCATATAGGATACAAAACATGCTATAAGGCACAAAAAAACCACAACATGTTGCTCATATCTGTGCCTGTGCCAATTGTAATCAGAGGAGTGCCAAGCAGCCACTGATTAAAGCAGATGCAGAGAACCACAGCGAAACACTAGGCAGAGGCATAGGAATCCCGTGGCAGTGGAAGAGAGAATGATTGTAGGAGTGAAAGGGATGAAGGACACCATCAGAACATGCAAGAATCTAGTAGGTAGGGCTCATAGAACCCAAATAGAGGTTGTATGGGTTTGAGTTAGGTCCTCCAAGTATGGACCTCTTTATATGCAACCTTATGGTTGTGTAGCATGGTGTTCTTGTGGGACTCCCAAAAATGGGATTAGAGGGTGTTTCTGACTTTTTTTTTTTAATTATTGGCTATTTTATCTATTTATATTTCAAATGTTATCCCCCTTCCCGATTTCTGCTCCACAAACCCCCATTCCACCCTTTTCCCTTCTGCTCCTTCCCCCACCCATCCACTACTGCCTTCCCGCCATAACATTCCTCTACCCTGGGGCATCAAGCCTTCACAGGACCAAGGGTCTCCCCTCTCATTGTTGCCAGATAAGGCCATTCTCTGCTATATATGCAACTGGAGCCATGGGGCCCTCCATGTGTACTCTTTGGTTGGTGGTTTAGTCCCTCAGTGCTCTGGGGTGTCTGGTTGGTTGATATTGTTGTTCTTTCTATGGGGTTGTAAACCCCTTAAGCTCCTTCAGTCCTTTTCCTAACTCCTCCCTTGGGGTTTCCGAGCTCAGTCTGATGTTTGGCTACAAGCATCCTCATCTGTATTGGAAGGTCTGTGGCAGAGCCTCTCATGAAACAGCTATAGCAGGCTCCTCTCAGCAAGCACTTCTTGCCATCAGCAATAGTGACTGGGTCTGGTGACTGTTTATAAGGATGGATCCCCAGGTGGAAGAGTTTCTGAATGGCCTTTCTTTCAGTCTCTGTTCCACTCTTTGCTCCTGTATTTCCTTTAGACCGGAGCAATTCTGAGTTAAAATTTTTGAGAAGAGAGGCTGGCCCCATCCCTCAGCAAGGGGCCATGCCTAACCTCTGGATTGGTCTCTACAGATTCTCTATCTGCTTTGTTGAGTATTTCAGCTAATGCCATCCCTGTTGGGTCCTGGGTGCCTCTTGATATCCTGGCATTTGGGACATCTGAAACTTTCTTTTGGCTACCCCCCAGTTCTTTTGCCTTCACTTGGAATCCTTTAACCTCCTACTAAGTTGTAATTTCTAGTGGTGATATGATGGTCTGTGCCTGTCTTATTGTGTGTTGTTGTGATATGTGGGGTGGATATCCCTAGGAGGTCTCCTTTTTTCTTTCTCTCTCTCTTTCTTTCTTTCTTTCTTTCTTTCTTTCTTTCTTTCTTTCTTTCTTTCTTTCTTTCTTTCTCTCGATCTTCCTCTCTCCTTCTTTCCTTCTTTTCTTCTGAAGGAAAACAAGAGGAGTTAATCTGGAGGAGATGGGGTTTGTGTTGATAGGTGGAGAGCTGGGAAAATCAGAGACAGGAAACCGCAGTGAATGTAATATATGAAAAAAGAATAAAAGTTTAACACAGACAACCATTGTCTCATCACAAGACTGCTAGGGGATGCCTTTATATAAAACAATAATATTTTGTTTCTTTGGATCATCCTTGAACTAATAAAATATGGAATTTGGAAAAAAACATACAATAGCTATTAGGATAAAGTGTGTAGTCTCAGAAACTACAACAAAACTACAGAGAGAAAAATACGTCAATATGGAAAATAAGTAATTCGTTTAAGTATTTCTTGATTTGTGGAGAAAATTGTACCTTTTTCTTATAAATGACAAAAAAGTTTTCCTCAGTTTCTGGAAAGATGTTGGACTCTCCAGATAGTGTTATAGATGTAAATATTTTATAAATCTCTGAAGCCAAAACAGAAAAAAATTAATCTTGTTTAAAGTGAATACTAACACTCATTTATTACATATGTTTTAATGCTTTTTTAAACAATATATAAGCTTTTGCTCTCTTTTAAAAATGAACATTTTAAAAATCTGACTCCTATATTTATTGAATAATTCAAACACAATATATTTAAGAAGTCTCTGATTTTGTGTTTCATGCATATCATTTTTATCAAGTAAGCTAAAAAAATAAAATAAAATAGAAGAGTTCCAAAAGGTTACACACTGTTACAACATGCCCTGGTAGGTAACTAAGGCAATATAATTGAGTGGGAGACGCTGCCATTTTGCATTTGTCTTCCCCCGTAATGATTATATTGCATAATATTTAATGGGCTATGAGTAGAGTACAAGGCAAAAAGCAGTCAGAAAAATAAATCTCTAACAGAAATGAGTGTGTGTTTTTTCACATTTTTAGGGAGGGCACAGGGTTGAGGGTGGAATGGGAGGAATGGAAGGAATGTGAACATTTCAAGGAGATCAGTTCTTTAAAAGCCTATTGGCAGTGAGTAAACTCAGTGAAATGATTTCATTTCCATTGGCTTAATATTTTTTTTTCCTCAGTGCATCTATCTTAGTGGGTTGCAGTTGCTGTAACCAAATACTACAGTCTAATTAAGACATTCAGGGTAAAATTTTCTTTGGCTGATAGTTTTGAAGTTTCTATAAGTTAAGCTCTGATAACTTCATGAGAACAATTTTCATACAGTCCTACCTCAGTGTAGGGTACCTCTGTGTGAGCATTCAGACTCAGGTCAACTCTTCTCTTATGTAAGCACAGCCCTCTGGATTATGGGTCATATCTTTTTTTATTTATTTAAAGTTAATTATGTCCCAAGTACCATATATACAAATATTGTACTTAGATAAAAATTCCAATCATCTTAATTATAGGGGAATTCAAATCTAGCAACATGGATGCTCTCTCAAAGGATTGCATCCAAAGACCTCGGGGTGTGTAAACTGGCTTGAATTCAAACACAACACACACTTTTAATCCCTCTGGCACACCTTTAGTAGACACCTTTAATCCCAAACAATAAAGTTCCTTTGTAGAAGGAAGCAGCCATGTTCGAATATGACATCTAATTGAGGGGCAGGCAAAGTAACAAATCATTGAAATATTTGGCAGAATGAGTTAGAGATAGGATACACTCAACTATCATGAGAACATCACAGGGAAGAGAGGTGACAAGAGAGTGGCAAAGAAAGAGTGGGAGAGAAAGACAGAGAAACACACACGGGGTAGAGAGAGACAGAGAGAGAGAGAGAGAGAGAGAGAGAGAGAGAGAGAGAGAGAGAGAGAGAGGAGGTAATTTGATGATGACTGTTTTACAGAGAGAGGTTGCAGGTGAAAACAGAATAAGCCAGAATATGTGAAAGAACCAGAAATCTGTTGCAGATTATCAGAGCTAATTTGAGCCCAACTAGAGAAATTAAGTGAGAAACTAGGAGGAGCCAGTTTGAATCAGTCAGCACGAAGAGAGTTTGAGCCATAAGTGCTGAGTTGAACCATTCAATCAGAGTTCAAATGAAATGAGAGTGAGCTCATTCAACAGTAAGCCTCCAAGACAACAATTATACCTATCAAATAAAAGTTATTTTTATGCTTAATACCTCATAATGTGAATTATATTTCAATATGAGTTATAGTGTGCATATTCAAAGTGGAGCAATACTTGATCCATTTTCTTTAAGATATCTAAGAAACAATATGCATAGTTTATGTTTGGCATATAATAATCACTCAACAAATACATAATAAAATTATAATTACAAATAAAGTAATGTGTAGCTAATAGATTATGTACACTTAATCAAGAAAATAGGAAATATGTATAAAAGATAAGACAAGGTAGTTACTTTTCATAGAGTGTATTTGACATTTATGTTATTCTGAAAATATATTTTAAATTTCCTCAGAGTTATGTCAAATAGTTCTCACATTAAGTAAAAGTCTTGTCTTCCCATTAACATACCTAATTTTCAAGCAGTTATTCTTGCTATTACTCAGTGGTCTAATTATAAGGAAATTTTAGAAAAAGACTTTCAAAATAATACTCCACATATTCTACCTCTCTCTCTCTCTCTCTCTCTCTCTCTCTCTCTCTCTCTCTCTCTCCACAAAGTAAAATAAAATGGAGATAGACATAGACATAGAACTATAGAGCCAATTAACCAAGGAAACATATTGTAAGCAAACAGTAACATTTTGTTTAAGTATGTTAACAATAGTAACTAATATTACTTTAAATAAACAGCCAAGAAAAGCACACATTTATTTTTCTGATCTAATATACAAAATTAACTTCACTATGAAAATAGATATATATTCTTGAAGTATTATGAAAGATCACTATACAATTTGCAATGCTGAAAATTTTTCCATATACAAGTGTTCAACATTTTTATACAGTTAACACCATTGCCACTAATGTTAAATGTACTTTGTCAGTTTTGTAATTAAGATATTAATAATATTCATTAACTATTAGAGGTAGTTATCATTATTAGCATTATCACATCATCCATATTACTTTTATCCTAATGGTATAATGATTCCTCAACAATAAAAGTAAATGGTATTTAAATTAAATTATAAGGAAATAACTTACATTGAATTAAATTACTGTTTCAATTATTAGTCTTATGTATGTTATTATTATTTGGCTGAAAATTGTGAAATTGCACTTGTAATCTAGGGATGAAATAAAGCCTTTTCCTTGACATTTGAGCCAACCAAATAGCTAGCAGAATGAGGAAGACTTCTAGGTTCTCTTTATAAAAGACACATTCCCATTCCTAAAACATTTTTTTCTTGTCTTCTTAATGCATAGGCGTCTACATCTTAATGTTATCATCATGGAGCTTAGATTTCTCATAGTAGGGGAGGGCACAAATACCCAGACTGCAATTTTGACCACTGGTTTGCTGAAATGCATGTTCTTACAGGTGAAATTGATTATTTTCTTTCCTGAGAGCCTCAGATTCTGAATTCATCCTAAGGTCAATTTCAAATGCTAAAGACTAAAATGCTATCTAATTTATTATTAATTTTATAAGGTTAAGGTTATGCATCATTTTGAAGAAAATTCCCTTGACTGTGTAAAACCAGGCAAGACATGCTATTCTGAAAAATGGATTCAGAAAAGATTGCTATCCCAGAAAAGGAAAAATTACAAGAAAACTAGAGTGATGACTTCAGAGCAAGTCATATCCCAGCATGGTTAACTATTTGAAATATTCACAATGTACAATAATCTTCTTAGGTAGATTAATTTGTCTACTATGCCTTTTGAGGAAGTGTCTGATCCTCAAATTTTCCCTGCTTTCCCAACTACAAAGAGCCCATTGCTTTGTTGAACAATCTATACTGTAGAAACCGCAGGGCACCAGAGCATAACTGAAGCTTACACACTGCCTTAAAGATGCTTTGACTTCCCTAATGTGGATCACAGTGGTGTCCTTGCCCACGTTGCCACCATGGCCACTGCCCTAGCAAAGAGTTTTCTGTGCATTTACTTGGAGAAGATCTTTCAGTAGATTTTTCTCTGGTGGTTCTTGGTCTGGTTTCAGAAGTCCTCTGTGGCATCTGTTGAAGGCTATATGGAGGTACCCATAAGTTTGGTTAATGAAGTGGCTACATTGTCAAAGAATGTCGGAATCACACCTGAATACTGCAGAATGCAAATAATAGAGATTACATTGAGAGGTTGAAAAGAACCTCCCATGAAAATTGATTTTCTTATTCTTTCAAATACAAGTAGCATAATGTTTCAGATTTTAAGTTCTGCCTCTTTTGTCATTACAAATTTGATTTCTCATTATTTTTCACACTTTACTATGATTATTCCAAATGAACTGTCTATGGTTTCAATTACTAATTTTTAAATCATATATATACATTATATATATATATATATATATATATATATATATATATATATTTGAAATTGTTTATAAATTGCCGGTGTTCTCAAGTAGAATTTGTGTTGCTTATGTGTACTGTTATATCATCCAAAATAGTGATACCATGTCTTCTTAATTTGCAAATTATATCCCTGTAATCTCCTTTTGTTTTATTGCTACAGCTAGAAATTCAAGTACTGTATTGAGTATATAGGGAAATTGTCAGAATCTTTGTCCCTGAAGTGAGATTGCTTCAAGTTTTTTTCCATTTAATTTGAGGTTGGCTAGTGCATTGCTTTTATGTTTAGTTATGTGCCTTGAATTCCTGATCTCTCCAAGATTTTTAACATGAAGAGGTGATAGATTTTTATCAAAGGCTTTTTCTGCATGATCATGTGATTTGATTAAGTTTGTTTATAAAGCAGATTATATTGATGGATTGTCCTATTTTGAAACATCCTTTCATCCCTGGGATGAACTCTAGTTGATCATGCTGAATCATGTTTTTGACGTGCTCTTGAATTTGGTTTGTGAGAATTTTATTGAGTCATTTTCTTGCCAATGTTCTTACATGAAATTGGTTCTCTCAAAAAACCAAAAACAAGAAGAAAGAAAGAAAGAAAGAAAGGAAGAAAGAAAAGAAAAGAAAAGAAAAGAAAGTTTAAGAAATAAAAACTGTATACAAACCTTGTAAAGCTGCCCTTTCTGGCTTCAGTGGGAGAGGAAGCTGCCTAATTCTTCATAGATTTGACATGCCATAGTGGGGGGATACAGACAGGGTGATACTCTCTCACAGGAGAAGTGGAAAGGACATGGGTGTAGGGATTCTGTGAGGGAG